>NC_057392.1:32525097-32758705 GCF_019320065.1 Cervus canadensis | reverse complement strand
AGCATTACCCTCAATGGTGAAAAACTGACAGCATTTCCCCTAAAATCAGAAACAAGACAAGGGTGCCCACTCTCCACTACTATTCAACATAGTTTTGGAAGTTTTGGCCACAGCAATCAGAGCAAAAAAAGAAGTAAAAGGAATCCAGATAGGAAAAGAAGAAGTGAAACTCTCTCTGTTTGCAGATGACATGATCCTCTACATAGAAAACTCTAAAGACTCTACCAGAAAATTACTAGAACTAATCAATGAATATAGTAAAGTTGCAGGATATAAAATTAACACACAGAAATCCCTTGCATTCCTATATACTAACAATGAAAAAACAGAAAGAGAAATTAAGGAAACAATACCATTCACCATTGCAACAAAAAGAATAAAATACTTAGGAGTATATCTACCTAAAGAAACAAAAGACCTATACATAGAAAACTATAAAACACTGATGAAAGAAATCAAAGAGGACACAAACAGATGGAGAAACATACCGTGTTCATGGATTGGAAGAATCAATATTGTCAAAATGGCTATTCTACCTAAAGCAATCTATAGATTCAATGCAATCCCTATCAAGTTACCAACGGTATTTTTCACAGAACTAGACCAAAGAATTTCACAATTTGTATGGAAATACAAAAAACCTCGAATAGCCAAAGTAATCTTGAGAAAGAAGAATGGAACTGGAGGAATCAACCTGCCTGACTTCAGACTCTACTACAAAGCCACAGTCATCAAGACAGTATGGTACTGGCACAAAGACAGAAATATAGATCAATGGAACAGAATAGAAAGCCCAGAGATAAATCCACGAACCTATGGACACCTTATCTTTGACAAAGGAGGCAAGGATATACAATGGAAAAAAGACAACCTCTTTAACAAGTGGTGCTGGGAAAACTGGTCAACCACTTGTAAAAGAATGAAACTAGAACACTTTCTAACACCATACACAAAAATAAACTCAAAATGGATTAAAGATCTAAATGTAAGACCAGAAACTATAAAACTCCTAGAGGAGAACATAGGCAAAACACTCTCCGACATAAATCACAGCAAGATCCTCTATGACCCACCTCCCAGAATATTGGAAATAAAAGCAAAAATAAACAAATGGGACCTAATGAAACTTAAAAGCTTTTGCACAACAAAGGAAACTATAAGTAAGGTGAAAAGACAGCCCTCAGATTGGGAGAAAATAATAGCAAATGAAGAAACAGACAAAGGATTAATCTCAAAAATATACAAGCAACTCCTGCAGCTCAATTCCAGAAAAATAAATGACCCAATCAAAAAATGGGCCAAAGAACTAAACAGACATTTCTCCAAAGAAGACATACAGATGGCTAACAAACACATGAAAAGATGCTCAACATCACTCATTATTAGAGAAATGCAAATCAAAACCACAATGAGGTACCATTACACGCCAGTCAGGATGGCTGCTATCCAAAAGTCTACAAGCAATAAATGCTGGAGAGGGTGTGGAGAAAAGGGAACCCTCTTACACTGTTGGTGGGAATGCAAACTAGTACAGCCACTATGGAAACAGTGTGGAGATTTCCTTAAAAAACTGGAAATAGAACTGCCATATGACCCAGCAATCCCACTTCTGGGCATACACACTGAGGAAACCAGATCTGAAAGAGACACGTGCACCCCAATGTTCATCGCAGCACTGTTTATAATAGCCAGGACATGGAAGCAACCTAGATGCCCATCAGCAGATGAATGGATAAGGAAGCTGTGGTACATATACACCATGGAATATTACTCAGCCATTAAAAAGAATTCATTTGAATCAGTTCTAATGAGATGGATGAAACTGGAGCCCATTATACAGAGTGAAGTAGGCCAGAAAGATAAAGAACATTACAGCATACTAACACATATATATGGAATTTAGAAAGATGGTAATGATAACCCTATATGCAAAACAGAAAAAGAGACACAGAAGTACAGAACAGACTTTTGAACTCTGTGGGAGAAGGTGAGGGTGGGATATTTCGAAAGAACAGCATGTATACTATCTATGGTGAAACAGATCACCAGCCCAGGTGGGATGCATGAGACAAATGCTCGGGCCTGGTGCACTGGGAAGACCCAGAGGAATCGGGTGGAGAGGGAGGGGGGAGGGGGGATCGGGATGGGGAATATGTGTAAATCTATGGCTGATTCATATCAATGTATGACAAATAAATAAATAAATAAAAATTTAAAAAAAATTCATTCTTACATTAGTAAAAGAGCTGAACTTAAAAAAAAAAAAAAAAAAGAATGGGCTTCCTGGGTAGCTCAAGTGGTAAAGAATCTGCCTGCAGTTCCGGAGACCTGGGTTTGATCCCTGGGTTGGGAAGATCCCCTGGAGAAGGGCATGGCAACCCACTCCAGTATTCTCCAGAGAATCCCACGGATGAAGCAGCCTGGAGGACTACAGTCCATGGGGTCGCAGAGAGTCGGACGTGACTGAGCAACTTTCACCTTGGATAAAAAAGAATACAAGCCTTTCCACTGCCTGACATTTTTCCATGGGACATCTTCTGGTAAAATCAAGAAAGTGTCGGTAAGAAAACTCTCGCTAGGGGTGTCAGCAGTTTGGAAGAAATTCCTGGAGACAATGGAGGAGCAGTGTGAAAGAAATGCTGCATCAACCACACTTTTAATAGCACCAGGAATAATACTGTGGAAAAACAGGGATGAAAACTAACTCAGGTTTTGGACTGCGTACCGAGGTTTTAAGAATGCCAAACTCCATTGTTTCACTTATATTTCCTTTATATGTGTGCTCAGAGTGATAAATGATAAAAAATCTATGGCAAAATAACTCTGAAAAAGCTTTTTCAGCAATTATAAGACAATAACGCTAAGTGATAAGAAAGAATTGTGTTATGGGTTAATTAGCCACCATCTTTTCTTTCTCACGGAAACAAAAAAAAATAAAAAAAAATCGTTCATCTCACATTCAGTAGTGTCTTAGAAACAAGGAAAGGTATTTAGTAACTCATTTGATCCTCAGACTTCTTATAAGAGGGGTGTTACTCATCTCGTTCTCCAGATGAAGGGTGGAGGTAGGGACGTAACTTGCCCGAGGTACCATGTCTGGAAAATGACGGAGGTTGGATTTGAAGCAAGGTAATTAATTTGACTCTGAGGCACATGCCTAACCTGGGATCAATCTGTTCTCTAGACAGGATTTGTTCACTTCAAACATTGACTTAGAAATAAAAATACAGATTTAGTGTTTGCTTTTGTTGTTGTTACATACAGTTGAAATCGGGAAACTGTACGGAAATGTGAACCCCAGCTTTGCAGGAGAATTGAATCTAGGATGCGGGGTGTCCTTATCGTCACCTGGTGACCGTGGCTGAGGGGGGCTGGCCGCCGTCCCTGAGAAGCCTGTGCCCCCGCCGCCCCATCCCTTTCTCTAACGTCCTCGCGCCCCGCAGGGATGCGGGGGGTGTCGGCCCTGCAGCTGTGTTAGCCCCGGGGGCGCCCCTGCACGACCGTCTCGCATCCGCTGCCCCGACCCCACCGCCCCCTTCTCCCCATGCGTATTCCACGCGGCGCAGGTGAGGTCAGGCCAAGGCAGGTGGGAACACCTCAGGTTCAACGTGGGGAAACAGATCTGGTTTTGGCTATGGTATCACAGAATCAGGCTTCCCAGGTGGCGATCGTGGTAAAGAGCCCACCTGCCAATGCAGGGGATACAAGGGACGCTGCTTTGATCCCTGGGTCGGGAAGATTCCCTGCAGGAGATCATGGCAACTCACTCCAGTATTCCTCACGGTGAGCCCCATGGACGGAGGAGTCTGGTGGGCAGGCGTCCGTAGGCTCCCAAAGGGCAGAGCCCGCGGCAGTGACTCCGCACGCACGCGTGCATCACGGTGTCGTCGCTTCGGCATCCCGTCCCGGGTGTGACCTCAGCAGGGATGACAGCGGCCAGAGGGGGCGGCTGTGGAATGGGGGAGGCCGGGCGTGTGGACATCCTCCAGCGCGAGGCAGAGCCTGCGGGGCTGTCACGGCCTCCGAACACCCGGCTTTGTCTGCGTGAGCGCTCTGCAGGAGAACCTGGCCTGTGACCGCAGAAGACGGCCCTCGGGCCAGACAAGCGGCAGGAGCTGCCTGGGGCGGCGGGCAGCACGGGCCCGGCCCCGGCCCCTGCTTCCCTGCGGCCCCGCGATCCGGGCACCCGGGCCGACACCCAGCTGCCCCGACCCCGCTCCAGCCCTCCAGCGAACCCGCTGCCTATGCTTCTTCACTTGTGCTTTGCAGAAGCCAATGATAAGCAAATGAAAAACTCCTGCAGAAGCCTTTTTTTTTTCTTTTTGAGTTAATTTTTATTGAGCTTTACAGAGCTTTATAGGGCTGCCCTCCCTGCCGATGTCATGCCCGGGATGAGTCAGAGCAAGGATACCGCGATGCACGCATGCATGCTGAGTGGCTTCAGTCGCGTCCCACTCTTGGTGACAGTTTCCACTGCCGAGCAAAGTGAATCAGTCATACACATCCATGTAGACTCCCCCTGCTGGAAGTCCCCCTGTTGGACTGACTTGACCACAGCTGGTCAAGTAGAGTTCCCTGTGCTACAAAGGGAGTTCTCACTAGTTGCCTATTTTCTCTGCGTGTCAATGGAGAATATGTGTCAATCCCAAGCTCCCAGTTCCTCCCGCAGCCTCTTCTCCCTCGGTATCCATTACCTATGTATTTCTTTTGGTGGCCGACCTTCGCCTGCAGCCATAAAGGGAAAGGAATTTTGGGAAGCAAAGCTCCAGCTCAGCTTAATAAACATAGCACAAGATCACAATATCCCAAAGTCAAGAAATCTCAGCTCTCACAAAGCTCTTGCCTGAGGAGCTTTGGTTTCCCATCCTTGAGTCACCAAGACAACCAGAAATGCTCCAGGAATCCAGGCCACTTTGTCATGGGCTATTTGATAAGGTGCCTCCTTGTAGCCTGCTCTTCCTACCTACCCAAAGTCTAGAAGATTCGTCTGGTAAATCCAGCTTCCATCTTCCAGTCTCTCTTCTTCCTGGACTAGTCTCCTCTTAATCTAGGTCCTGCTCTGCTGCAGTGACTCAGGGGAATTCCAGGGAATTCCAGTGACTTGGAGGAAGCATGCCCCCATCCCACCACAGCCCTTCTGATCATACCCCATATTTTCAGAGTAAAGACACATCAGGCTTTCCTTTGTGAATGAGACATTAATAAAGCTTTAGTAAATGGTCATTCTTTTTCTTTTTTTTTTTTTTCTGACATACCAGAGCCAGTGTTTCCCAGTCCCCTTGCAGTAAGGCAGGGTCATGTGACTAATTACGGCCAACGAACATAAGTGGATGTGTTCCTCTCAACTAAAGGCAAAGAGTAGTCCTCCCACAATCATCCAGTCTTTCTCATCTCAGCCTGAGCAGAAACCATGCAGGCTGTTTGTTGAGAGGACAAAAAACAGGAGCCTGGATCGCTGAGTCATCAGTGGAGGAGCGCCTCCTGGGAGAATCGCCTGGCACATAGCAGATTTGCAGGAGAAAATGATAAACTTTATGTGGAATTCTCCAGGTGAGAATGCTGGAGTGGGTTGCCATTCCCTTCTCCAGGGGATCTTCCTGACCCGGGGATCAAACTCGGGTCTCTTGCATTGCAGGCAGACTTTACCATCTGAGCCACCAGGAAAGCCCCCAAAATGCGCTTATACATTTGCAAATTCCTTGTGCATTGTAAACAAATGCTAGGAGAACGGTTATAAATTACTTATGCCATAAGTGTAATCAATGCTGAGAACATTTAAATTCCTAAATGAAGGAATGTGCCAGCTGTCCAAACATTGAGAGCTGGTACAAACATCTCCTGTCAAGTCAGAACTGATTGAAATCAGGAAGTTTTGATTGAGATTCCCACACTTGCCACAGTGTGATGTCTTCAACTGAATTTTCTGAAGACCTTCATGTGTTAATAAACATGGAATGCCCACATCTCCTTTCACCTTGTGTTCCGTGCCATATACATCCGTATCACCCCCCAATACAACTTCATTCCTTACTTAAGCAAGTTATACATATTTTCCTAGACATAAATTTGTCTTCTCAGAACCCCACGTTTGCAATGATGCTGTTCTGATGTCCCAGCCCTATAGTTGATAATAGTTGATGTTTGTTGAATTAAGTCAAGTTGAACTGACATGAATTAAAGTAGTAAGAGGAAGATGAAATGATCTATGCACTGGGGACATTATTTTTATTATGAAGTGCCTAATATTTTGCAGATGAGGAAATTAAGGTTCAGAGAGATTAGATAAGTTTACAAATGTCAGACAAATAGTTGGAGTTGAAGCCCCTGAATTCTAAGATCTGAGATAAAGCCTGCCTTCTACCCATGGTATCATGATATAAGCTTGAATGGAAACAAATATAAATGGAATCAAAGGGAACTGAATGGTATCAAGTCAAAGTGGGAAACCCATCTCAAGGCAGAGATGTGAGGCTTAAGACTCTGTAGTGTTAATTATGGTATATCATTACAGTTAACACCAGTCACCATATGCCTATTTCCTAAGGGTGATTCTTTAAAATATTGAACTCTTAATATGTTTTTAATCTACTTTTATTAATAAAAGTTTTAGCTAATAAAAAAGTTTTGAACCAAACTCTTGGGTGATTTATATTGCTGTAATAACACCTCTCTCTTTCTTGGTGAGAACAGCTCCTTTGTTCTTTTTTAATTTTTGTATTTTGGTTGTGCTGCATGACATGTAGGATCTTAGTTCCCCGACCAGGGTTTGAACCAGCACTCTCTGCACTGCAGAGCGAGTCTTAACTATGGAACCACCAGCGAAGTCCCAAGAAGGGCTCTTTTGACCTCAGAGTATGAGAGAGAGGCCTGATAAGCATCGGTTCTTAATACTTCTGGTCTTATTTGACCTGGCCACAGGATGCAAAGCTGTTTGGAATGATAATCACAGCAGGGTTATTCATGGGTGCATCAGGGATCCAGAGAAGTTTTGTAAGAGGCAGGTTCTCCGACCGCTTAAGTCACCTCATGCTTTCAGCCAGCGCACTTAAGGAAAAGCAAAAACTTGCAGTCCTATCGTTGTGGAATGGTACTCACAGACTGTTTTTGAAATAGATCAGATTCAATTGTCTCATTTCTCAGAAAAGAAAACAATGCTAGCACCGAGAACTGATCTTATGATTTCTAGGGAGTATTCACACACCCATTATCTCATCTATTGTGTCATTTGATACCTCAGCCCTAGGAGGTTAAGTAAATTGTCTCAGGTCACATGGTTAAATAGTGATAGAATGAAAATGAAGTGTTAGAAATTCGACGTTTATTAAATGTGTGTTTGTCACTGAGTAATTTGCTTAACAAATATATGTTGCATAGTATCTTGTAGACATTGTATTTAGAATGTTGCACTGCATGGCAAAAAGAGAATGTGAAGTAGTCAATAAATCCTGATTGTCCTCAACCTGCAGACAATCTAGTATTAAAGACAGAGTTGTCAGTATCAAGTGGGGAGTGACAAGTGCCCATGAGTGGTTCTAATCATTTTCTTGGGGAGTTCAAGTAGCTCAGTGAAGAGAAAGATGCTCAAGGATTCTTTTATATTTGAATAGATTTTTAGGTAGGTGGGGTTTGGTTATGTAGTCCTGCAGCAGTAGAAAGCAGAGAGAATTGTTCTAGCCAGGGACAAGAGGCAGGAAGTATGAGAAATGTGGAAAACAATGAGGACTTTCCCCTTATTTCTCAGTCACATTATCTTTTCATATTTTAATGTCCAGAGGAGCATTAGAATCAATTTCAGAAGAAACTTACCATCCATTAGGCTCTGGAGTAAGATGTGCATGAAACGAATGATGGACTCTTCAATCAATGGTGCCTCCTCGTCAAGGGCTTGCATTGCATCTTGACAAAATCAAGGGTGAATGGAAAAAAAAAAGAAGCAGAAGCTTAGACTTAACATTTAAATTGTGGAGAAATCAGGAAAGGTCCTTGCATAACAGATTAAGGTTGTTGAGATTTTATTAGAGGGTGATCAGGAGCCACTGGAGGTTTTTTGAGTAAGAAGCAATAGAATGAGAATTGTGTTTAGGAAATTAAATGGACAGCAATATATGAGTGTGATGAGAGTAGAAAGATAGCGGGGAGGTGGAAGCTGAAAGGTGATTAACATAGTTCAGAAGAGAAATCATCTAGCCTACTGATTTAGTTACTGAACCGCAAAACAGTTGCTCAGGCGCGTCTGACTCTTTAAGACCCCATGGACTGTAGCCCACCAGGCTCCTCTATCCCTGGGATTCTCCAGGCAAGAATACTGGAGTGGGTTGCCATGCCCTCCTCCAGGGGATCTACCCAACCCAGAGATCGAACCCACATCTTTTATGTCTCCTTCACTGGCAGGTGGGTTCTTTACCACTAGCGCCACCCGGGAAGCCCCAAGTATGTTAGACTTACTAGTAATTTCTAAGTCACTAATAGAGTAAGTGCGCTTGCTCAAAAGAAACAGCAATATTGTTTTGTTTCTGGTTTTAAAATCACCCATTCTATCCTGATGAGTCAGTTCTAATCTGTTAAGCATGAAACATTTGGAATGTGTTATACCACATTTAATAATATTAATTAACGTAGTTTTATGACTAGAGTTGCCTTCTTTTTTCCCCCTTATATTCAAATTACATTATAATAAACACATCATACTAGACTTAGGAAATGAAAAGTATAATTCAGTGGAGACTAATGAGAGATATTCTAACGTGTTAAAAAAAATATTTGGTGCTTAAAATATTGAAATTTCTTTCAATCCAGAATTCACTAACCCACTCATTTGAGAATTATTTCATTTGCATCTTTCTCATTCCATTGATAGGTCAGTATTTAAAGATCTTGAGAAGTCAAAGAAGACCTGTTTGATACATTTCATGGACTGATAGGGGCAGAATAAAACATAATTGGATATTTTAAGAAAATTTTCCTTCAATGTGAACCAAAAAGATATATGTTTTCCTCCTGAATCTATTTTATAAATATTTACTTCATGTAGAAATGCCTCTGGTTTCCATCTAGCTGCTTTCTTGAAATTTAAAAATGTACAAAGCATATTGTTAGAAGTATCTAGGATCCATTTCATTAGAGCGAATATTCTCACTGGATCATGTAACTTCATTTTCTACCTACTTATTGAATCTGTTTCTCCAATTCCTGGCTTTCTCCAGTTCAGATCTTTATCACCTTTCTTCTGGACAAACAAAGTAACCACTTAAGTGATACCCCTGCTTTCATTTCTCCCTGTTTTGCAATGTACCCTTTTGCTCCTCAGAATATTTCCAACAGAGATAGTTGCCTAGTCAGGCATTCTTCTTTTTTTTACTTGTAGCCAATTTACAATGTTGTGTCACTTTCAAGTGTCCAGTAAAGTGACTCAGTTACCTATCTGTCTAGTCTTTTTCAGATTCTCTTCCATTACAGGTTATTATAAGATACTGAGCAGAGTCCCCTGCGCAGTACAGCAGGACCTTGCTATTCCTTTATTTTATATGCAGTAGGATGTATATCCCTGCTCCCGTTGTTCCCCTTTAGTAACCATAAGTTGCCTTCTGTGCCTGTAAGTCTGTTTCTGTTTTGTAAATCGTTTCATCTGTATATTGGGCTTCTTTGGTGGCTCAGATGGTGAAGAATCTGCCTTTTAAAGCAGGAGGCCCAGGTGCAGTCCCTGGGTGGGGAAGGTCCCCTGGAGAAGGGAATGGTAACCCACTCCAGTATTTTTGCCTGGAGAATCCCATGGACAGAGGAGCCTGGTGGACTCCAGCTGATGGGATCACAAAGAGTCGGACATGACTGAGTGACTGGCACCACGCATTTGCATCTTTTTCTTCATATTCCACATTTAAGTGATATCATGTGATATTTATCTTTCTCTTTCCGATGTACTTCACTTAGTATGATGATCTTTACGTCCATCCATGTTGCTCTAAGTGGCACTATTTCATTCATTATTTCATTGTACAAATGTCCCACATCTTCTTTACCAGTTCATCTATTAATGGATACTTCGGGGCCATCCATGTCTTGGATTGTAAACAGTGCTGCTATGAACACTAGGGTGCATATATCTTTTTGAATTACGATTTTCTCTGGGTATATGCCCAGGAGTGGGATTGCAGGATCATATGGTAACTCTGTTTTAGAAATGTTCTTTAAAGAAAATGATTTGTGTTTAAATAATTTGGAAAATGCTATACCATATCTTCCATGCTTGCAGTCATAAACCCTACTAGCACATTAAAACGTTGAGGAGTCTTGAGTAACATGAAGATAGCACTGTGCTTTTGTCTTCTGCGTTACCCATGATTACTACTTGTTTACTCTGAAGCTCCCAGGTTCTTAGGGACAGTTAGGATAATTAGAGTAGGAACTTTTGGGGCTTCCCTGGTGGCTCAGATGCTAAAGAATCTGCCTGCAATGCAGGAGACCTGGCTTCGATCCTTGGGTTGCGAAGATTCCCTGGAGGAGGGCATGGCAACCCACTCCAATATTCTTACGTGGAGAATCCCCATGGACAGAGGAGGGCTGCAGTCCACGGGGTCACAAAGAGTCGGACATGACCGAGTGACTAAGCCCAGCACAGCTCAGAGTAAAATTTGGAGAGAAAGAGTCAGTCTTTCAACATTCAACTTCCAAAAAGGGACTATGAAGATTATGGCTAGAAAGTCAAAGCCCCCACCTTTATTGAGAAAGAATAGATTTATAAATTCCAAAATAAGTTTCATATCAAGATCCAGGTTTAGTGGAATCACATATAGCTCAATTTTTTAAAATTTAATTTTTATTGAAGTATAGTTTTTTAAAAATTTTCAGGTATACTGAAAAGTGATTCAGTTATACATATACATATAAATGCACATGTATATTACTTTTTATATTCTTTTGCATTGTAGGTTATTATAAAATATTGAGTATAGTTCTCTATTACTGTATGTCCTTATTGCTTACCTATTTTATACATAGTAGTGTGTGTATGTTAACTCCAGATTCCCAATTTATCCTTTCTCTTTGGGTAACCATAGGTTTGCTTTCTATTTTTTTTTTTGGTAAGTAAGTTAATTTGTACGGTTTTTATTTAGATTTCACATTTAAGTAATATCATATGATATTTAAAGCTAAAGCTAAGCTAAAGGCAAAGGAGAAAAGGAAAGATATACCCATCTGAATGCAGAGTTTCAAAGGAATAGCAAGGAGAGATAAGAAAGCCTTCCTCAGTGATCAATGTAAATAGAGGAATACAATAGAATGGGAAAGACTGAAGATCTCTTCAGGAAAATTAGAGATGCCAAGGGAACATTTCATGCAAAGATGGGCACAATAAAGGACAGAAATGGTATGGACCTAACAGAAGCAAAAGACATTAAGAAAATGTGGCAAGAATACACAAAAGAACTATACAAAAAAGATCTTCATGACCCAGATAACCACGATGGTGTGATCACTCACCTAGAGCCAGACATCCTGAAGTGTGAAGTCAAGTGGGCCTTAGGAAGCATCACTACGAACAAAGTTAGTGGAGGTGATGGAATTCCAGTTGAGCTATTTCAAATCCTAAGAGATGATGCTTGAAAATGCTGTACTCCATATGCCAGCTAATTTGGAAAACTCAGCAGTGGCCACAGGACTAGAAAAGGCCAATTTTCATTCCAGTCCCAAAGAAGTGCAATGCCAAAGAATGTTCATACTACCACATAATTGCACGCATCTCACATGCTAGCAAAGTAATGCTCAAAATTCTCCAAGCCAGGCTTCAACAGTACATGAACCAAGAGCTTCCAGATGTTCCAGGAGGATTTAGAAAGCACAGAGGAACCAGAGATCAAATTGTCAACATCCATTTGGTCATTAAAAATGCAAGAGAGTTCCAGAGAAACATCTACTTCTGTTTTATTGACTAAGTCAAAGCCTTTGACTGTGTGGATCACAGCAAACTGTGAGAAATTCTGAAAGAGATGGGAATACCAAACCACCTGACCTGCCTCCTAAGAAATCTATATGCAGGTCAAGAGGCAGTAGTTAGAACTGGACATGGAACAACAGACTGGTTCCAAATAGGAAAAGGAGTATGTCAAGGCTGTATATTGTCACCCTGCTTATCTAACTTATATGCAGAGAACATCATGAGAAATGCTGGCCTGGAAGAAGCACAAGCTGGAATCAAGTTTGCTGGGAGAAATATCAATAACCTCAGATACACAGATGACACCACCCTCATGGCAGAAAGCGAAGAAGAACTAAAAAGTTTCTTGATGAAAGTGAAAGAGGAGAGTGAAAAAGCTGCCTTAAAACTCAACATTCAAGAAATGAAGATCATTGCATCCGGTCCCATCAACTCATGGTAAATAGATGGGGAAACAATGGAAATAGTGACAGACTTAATTTTCTTGGGCTCCAAAATCACTGCAGATGGTGACTGCAGCCATGAAATTAAAAGACACTTGCTCCTTGGAAGAAAAGCTATGACCAAACTAGACAGCATATTAAAAAGCAGAGACATTACTTTGCCAACAAAAGTCCATCTTGTCAAAGCTATGGTTTTTCCAGTAGTCATGTATGGATGTGAGAGTTGGACTATAAAGAAAGCTGAGCACTGAAGAACTGATTCTTTTGAACTATGGTTTTGGAGAAGACTCTTGAGAGTCCCTTGGACTGCAAGGAGATCCAAACAGTCACTCCCAAAGGAAATCAGTCCTGAATATTCACTTGAAGGACTGATGCTGAAGCTGAAACTCCAATACTTTGGCCACCTGATGTGAACAACTGCCTCATTTGAAAAGACCCTGATGCTGGGAAAGATTGAAGGCGGGAGGAGAAGGGGACGACAGAGGATGAGTTGGTTGGATGGTATCACCGGCTTGATGGACATGAGTTTGAGCAAGTTCTGGGAGTTGATGATGGACAGGGAGGCCTGGTCCTGATGCAGTCCATGGGGTCGCAAAGAGTGGGAAATGACTGAGCGACCAAAGCGAACTGAAATGAACATATGATATTTTTCTTTCTCCATCTGACTCACTTCATTTAGTATGATAATCTTTAGTTCCTTTTATCAAAAAATATTGAGAGGTTATTCAGAAAGCAGTGGTGTATGAGGAATGCCTACCAGCAAGAGAAAGGAACATGATACTTTTTAGGACAGGAAGAGGCAATATTTGGAAGGGGTAGCTAGAAGATAAGGATGCAGCTTGGATCGTTCAAGGACTCAGTACGCTCACCTCCATGAACCTTGATCCAAGGAGCACCAAATAGGTGAGGTAAAAATCCAGGCAGGCAGAAAGGGATGTTGAAATCCAAGATGTGAGCACTCTTTATTGATAGTAATTTTAAAAGGACACTGATTTGCAAGTCTCCTTTTGTGGCAATATAAGATGGCCACAGTGCAAGAGAAAAGATGAGGCACATATTTAGGCAGAAAACAGCAGGGGATTTTATCAATGGAGACTGCCTTGACAGATGTTTGGTATGGGGGGAATTCAAAATCCTTGCATAATCCAGTGGAGGCAATTGAAAATTGTTGCTAAATAAGAGAGTGAATCTTCTATGGTTCGTCTTAGTAAATGACAAGTTGATCCCTTTTGAAACACAGGAAGCAGAAAGAAGTTTCGCTGAGGAGAGGATGTAGAGTGGCAATGGAATGCTTTCAAAGCTTTGGTTTCGCTGGGAGAACAGACAATGAATTAGTAACACCTTGAGAGGCAGATGCAATTAGAACAAAAGACCACCTCCCACAGTTAGGTGATGAGAGTTCAACAAGAGAACACCCAGAAATTATTCAATTGCAACTCCATACAGACACAGTTTTGGAAAAGAAATTATGAGAGGTGATCTGGAGGAAGAAAATGGTTTGAAAGAGAGTTTAATCTTTAAAACTGAGTGAGAAGATTTTCAACTGGAAAAGATTGAACTACCTGTTACTGAAAAGTTTGCATTATTTTCTACCTATTGTTAGAAATGGAAATTCTAAAGAAATCTAGTTATGTAGACATATCACAGAATTTTATACAAGTGAGTTGTAGGTCTAAACTATCTACTGTGTACAGAAATAGATCTGATTCCTCTTTTAATCCAGAGTCCCCCAAATTTATTCTTCTAAAAACATATTTAAAAAAAAATACATTATATTTTCTCTCAGAACAAGTATTGGATGGGCTATCCTTTGGAAAATAAGGTCCTATGCTCTTAGGAGAGTTATCACTTAAAAAAATAATCTCTGTTTTTAAAATTAATCTTATTTTTTTTCATTTATTTTTATTAGTTGGAGGCTAATTACTTTACAATATTGTAGTGGTTTTTGTCATACATTGACATGAATCAGCCTAAAATTAATCTTATTTATTTGTTTTAAAAATGCTTTCTGGAATTCTTACATGTTTGAGGCATTCTTCTAGGTTCCAGAATTTGAAAATGACTCAATCCTAAATTCTCACCTCAAGAAACTCACAGATTTGCAGAGGAAATATGTGCTTGTTTTGACAACATATATACTAATATTAGAACAGTGCAGAGAGAACAAGCATGAGCCTTGGACTACATGAAGATTATTAAGAGTTTGATGTTTTTCTCTTTAAGGGTTCATGCTTTCTCTTTAAGAGTATGATGAAGGCAAGTGTATCCTCTCTCATCATTTCTGTTCTGTACTGTAGTAGGAGATTAAGAAAGTGAACTAAGGCAAGGGAAGATGACTAGAAAGAATTAAAACTCAATATTTGCAAGTGATGTGATTGTGTAATAAATAATAAAGAATACATGAAACATCTACTAGGTCTAACAGTGAATTTAGTAAGGTCACAGTACACAAAGTTATTAATAATATACCTGAAGCGAAGATTTAGAAAGTCAGATTTTAAAAGCTCTATTTAAAATAACACTGAGGCATAAATGCTTAAGGATAAACCTCTACACTGAATCCATAGAGGATGAGAGAAAAGAAATCACTAATAAAGGGTGAGGCATACCATGCGAATGGATAGGAAGCGTCAGTGTCATCAAGGTGTCAGTTCTGCCCATGCTGTTGTGCAGATTCAATACAAGCCAAATCATAATCTTGGCAAATTTTTTTTTCTATTTTAGAAGTTGATAAGCTATTCTAAAATTCGCACGGAAGTGAAAATATCCTAGAATAGTGAAAATAATCTTGAAAAAGGAAAATAATACAGGAGGGCTTACATCTAACTTCAAGTCTTACTGTGTTCGTGTGTGCTAATTCTCTTCGGTCGTGTCCAACTCTTTGCAACCCTATGGACTGTAGCCCATCAGGAATCTCTGCCCCTGCGATTCTCCAGGCAAGAATACTGGAGTGGGTTGCCATGGCCTGCTCCGGGGATCTTCCCCCAAGGCTTACTATGAAGCTATATTAATCAGGACAATGTGGCATTTATGAAAAGATAGTTAAAGTAGAGTGGAGAATTCTAAAATACATCCACACTCATAGAGTCAATTGAGTTTTGATAACACTACTGGAGAATTTTCATAAATGATACTTGGACAACTCAGAATATACATGGGAAAAATAGTCTTTGGCTTCTACATCATGTCACATGTTAATTTGTGATGGCTCTTAGACCTAGTTTTAATTCTAAACTTATAAAACTTATAAAAGAAAATCTAAGAAAATATCTTCATGACTGAGGATTTTGTGAGAAATTATTTTCAAAATATAATTGGGAACAAACAAACAAACAAAGAAGAACTTGTGTCCTACAATTCAACAAGAAGACAATTCAATCAAGAGAGCCCAGCATAGACTTCACAAGGGAAGAAGTACATGTGAGCAAGGAATGAATGAATAAAGGTTCAGCATTATTAGTCAGAAGGAAAATGCAATTAAATCACGAAGAGTGATCACTCTATACTTAGTAGAATGGTTAAACTTAAAAAGACCAGTCACTCTAAAAGTTGTCGAGGATGTGAAGCAAGCAAACTTCTCACACACTGATGGTGGAGTGCAATGCATTGCAATCAATTTGGAAAACTGTTAGGTTCTTTTTTCTTCTTCAAGTTGAGAATATATCCTCCTGTGATCTAATGATTTCACTCCTAGGAATTTACCCAAGAAAAATTAGAATATACTTTCACACAGACTATATTGGAAATGTTCATAACAGATTTATTCATAATAGTTCCAAGGTAGAAACAACTCAGATGCTTATAAGAAAAGAATAGATAAATAATTCTGATATATTCATACAATTGAATAATATTAGACAGCAAAAATGAAAAACTATTGAGCTCGTACAACAACATGAATTTTTCAAACAATATACTAAGAAAATGAAACCAGGAACAAAACACTGTACACTGTATGATTTCATATGTATGAAATATATTTGGCATGTATAGATTTCTAGAAAAGGAAACACGAATCTACTGGAACTGGGTATTTATCAGGAAGAGGAGAGGGGAATTTCTACAATCATAAAATTTTTTCTATGTCTTAATAGAAATGTAAATTACATGGATGCAGGCATCTATCAAAATTCATTGAATTGTACACTTAAAATTTACATATTTTACTGTATATAAATTTTACCATAAAAACCCAAATATTTTACATATTTGTTGCTGTGGTCTAGTCATGTTGTTGTGTAGTTGCTAAGTTGTGTCTCACTCTTGTGAGCCTGTGGACTGTAGCCCATCAGGCTCCTCTGTGCATGGGATTTTCCAGACAAGAATACTGGAATGGGTTGCCATTTCCTTCTCCAGGGGATCTTCCCAACCTGTGGGTCGAACCAACGTCTTCTGCTTGGCAGGCAAGTTCTTAACTACTGAGGCACCAGGGAAGCCCCGATGAGCACATCTATTAATATATACAGCTTTAAGAGCAACTTGTTCCATATGTACACCTGTCAAACAATTCTACTGAAGATATTTCAGATTTCTTCTAAGGTCTAAGCATTTCACATTAAAAAGATAAAAATCAGCATTAAAGTCTAACCTACCTGTAGCCCTCTAAGAAACAGGCTTCAGAGCCATCTGCTTTCCTAAAGATCCTCTTTGGATTGTGGTCCCAGTCAATGTCATCTACTCCGTATGCTTTATTGTTATACTTATGGACCAGTTGAGATTTACTAGTATTTGATTAAAATATGTGGATATGTCCATTTAAAAGAAAGGCTAAACAATATGTACTCTCTAAAAAAGTAAACTTTCAAATCACTTGGTAATGTACAATATTATGGAAAGATAAAGGGAAAAGAATTTCTTAAAGCTATGCTACATGGATGGGGAAGTAACTATTAGTAACTTACGGAATTACTATTACAGACTAAAATTAAAAGTAAAATTAAAAAGGGTAGAAAGAATTGGTTGCTTCTCTTGTTCAGATGAGTATATTCTTCCAACACTTATGTTCTTAAGAACAGTTAGAAGTACCCCTCTCCTGTTTTTATGCTATTCCAATCTTAGGTCAATGAATCAAGGCAAATTGGAAGTGGTCAAACAGGAGATAGCAAGAGTGAATGTTGACATTCTAGGAATCAGAGAACTAAGATGGACTGGAATGGGTGAATTTAACTCAGATGACCATTATATCTACTACTGTGAGCAGGAATCCCTTAGAAGAAATGGAGTAGCCATCATGGTCAACAAAAGAGTCCAAAATGCAGTACTTGGATGCAATCTCAAAAATGACAGAATGATCTCTGTTCATTTCCAAGGCAAACCATTCAATATCACGGTAATCCAAACCTATGCCCCAAACAGTAATGCTGAAGAAGCTGAAGTTGAACGGTTCTATGAAGACCCACAAGACCTTTTAGAACTAACACCCAAAAAAGATGTCCTTTTCATTATAGGGGACTAGAATGCAAAAGTAGGAAGTCAACAAACACCTGGAGTAACAGGCAAATTTGGCCTTGTAGTACAGAATGAAGCAGGGCAAAGGCTAGTAGAGTTTTACCAAGATAATGCACTGGCCATAGCAAACACCCTCTTCCAACAACATAAGAGAAGACTCTACACATGGACATCACCAGATGGTCAACATCAAAATCAGATTTATTATATTCTTTGCAGCCAAAGATGGAGAAGCTCTATACAGTCAGTAAAAACAAGACCGGGAGCTGACTGTGGCTCAGATCATGAACTCCTTATTGCCAAATTCAGATTTAAATTGAATTTAAATAGGGAAAGTATTTAGGAAAGTAGGGAAAACCACTAGACCACTCAGGTATGACCTAAATCAAATCCCTTATGACTATACAGTGGATGTGAGAAATAGATTTAAGGGACTAGATCTGATAGACAGAGTGCCTGATGAACTATGGACAGAGGTTCATGACATTGTACAGGAGACAGGGATCAAGACCATCCCCATGGAAAAGAAACGCAAAAAGGCAAAATGGTTGTCTGAGGAGGCCTTACAAAATAGCTGTGAAAAGAAGAGAAGCTAAAGGCAAAGGAGAAAAGGAAAGATATTCCCATTTGAATGCAGAGTTCCAAAGAATAGCCAGGAGAGATAAGAAAGCCTTCCTCAGCGATCATCAGATTGGGAGAAAATAATAGCAAATGAAGAAACAGACAAAGGATTAATCTCAAAAATATACAAGCAACTCCTGCAGCTCAATTCCAGAAAAATAAATGACCCAATCAAAAAATGGGCCAAAGAACTAAACAGACATTTCTCCAAAGAAGACATACAGATGGCTAACAAACACATGAAAAGATGCTCCACATCACTCATTATTAGAGAAATGCAAATCAAAACCACAATGAGGTACCATTACATGCCAGTCAGGATGGCTGCTATCCAAAAGTCTACAAGCAATAAATGCTGGAGAGGGTGTGGAGAAAAGGGAACCCTCTTACACTGTTGGTGGGAATGCAAACTAGTACAGCCGCTATGGAAAACAGTGTGGAGATTTCTTAAAAAACTGGAAATAGAACTGCCATATGACCCAGCAATCCCACTTCTGGGCATACACACTGAGGAAACCAGATCTGAAAGAGACACGTGCACCCCAATGTTCATCGCAGCACTGTTTATAATAGCCAGGACATGGAAGCAACCTAGATGCCCATCAGCAGATGAATGGATAAGGAAGCTGTGGTACATATACACCATGGAATATTACTCAGCCATTAAAAAGAATTCATTTGAATCAGTCCTAATGAGATGGATGAAACTGGAGCCCTTATACAGAGTGAAGTAAGCCAGAAAGATAAAGAACATTTACAGCATACTAACACATATATATGGAATTTTAGAAAGATGGTAATGATAACCCTATATGCAAAACAGAAAAAGAGACACAGAAATACAGAACAGACTTTTGAACTGTGTGGGAGAAGGTGAGGGTGGGATGTTTCAAAAGAACAGCATGTATACTATCTATGGTGAAACAGATCACCAGCCCAGGTGGGATGCATGAGACAAGTGCTCGGGCCTGGTGCACTGGGAAGACCCAGAGGAATCGGGTGGAGAGGGAGGTGGGAGGGGGGATCGGGATGGGGAATATGTGTAAATCTATGGCTGATTCATATCAATGTATGACAAAACCCACTGAAATGTTGTGAAGTAATTAGCCTCCAACTAATAAAAAAAATTAAAAAATTAAAAAAAATTAAAAAAAAAAAAAAGAAAGAAATAGAGGAAAACAACAGAATGGGAAAGACTGGAGATCTCTTCAAGAAAATTAGAGATGTCAAGGGAACATTTCAGGCAAAGATGGGTTTGATAAAGCACAGAAATGGTATGGACCTAACAGAAGCAGAAGATATTAAGAAGAAGTGGCAAGAATACACAGAAGAACTGTACAAAAAAGATCTTCATGAGCCAGATCACTCACCTAGAGCCAGACATCCTGGAATGTGAAGTCAAGTGGGCCTTAGAAAGCATCACTATGAGCAAAGCTAGTGGATGTGATGGAATTCCAGTTGAGCTATTTCAAATCCTGAAAGATGATGCTGTGAAAGTGATGCACTCACTATGCCAGCAAATCTGGAAAATTCAACAGTGGCCACAGGACTGGAAAAGGTCAGTTTTCATTTCAATCCCAAAGAAAGGCAATCCCAAAGAATACTCAAACTACTGCACAATTGCACTCATCTCACACGCTATTAAAGTAATGCTCAAAATTCTCCAAGCCAGGCTTCAGCAATATGTGAACCGTTAACTTCCAGATGTTCAAGCTGGTTTTAGAAAAAGCAGAGGAACCAGAGATCAAATTGTCAACATCCATTTGGTCATTAAAAATGCAAGAGTTCCAGAAAAACATCTATTTCTGCTTTATTGACTGGGCCAAAGCCTTTGACTGTGTGGATCACAATAAACTGTGGGAAATTCTGAAAGAGATGGGAATACCAGACCACCTGACCTGTCTCTTGAGAAATCTGTATGCAGGTCAGGAAACAACAGTTAGAACTGGACACGAACAACAGACTGGTTCCAAATAGGAAAAGGAGCACATCAAGGCTGTATATTGTCACCTTGCTTATTTAACTTATATGCAGAGTACATCATGAGAAACGCTGGGCTGGAGGAAGCACAAGCTGGAATCAAGATTGCCAGGAGAAATATCAATAACCTCAGACATGCAGATAACACCACCCTTATGGCAGAAAGTGAAGATTAACTAAAAAGCCTCTTGATGAAAGTGAATGAGGAGAGTGAAAAAGTTGCCTTAAACCTCAACATTCAGAAAACAAAGATCATGGTATCTGGTCCCATCACTTCATTGAAAATAGATGGGGAAACAGTGGAAACAGTGTCAGACTTTATTTTTTTGGGCTCCAAAATCACTGCAGCTTTTGATTGCAGCCATGAAATTAAAAGACTCTCCTTGGAAGGAAAGTTATGACCAACTTAGCCAGCATATTACAAAGCAGAGACATTGCTTTGCCAACAAAGGTCCGTCTAGTCAAGGCTATGGCTTTTCCAGTGGTCATGTATGGATGTGAGTGTTGGACGGTGAAGAAAGCTGAGCACAGAGGAATTGATGCTTTTGAACTGTGGTGTTGGAGAAGACTCTTGAGAGTCCCTTGGACTGCAAGGAGATCCAACCAGTCCTTCTTAAAGGAGATCAGTCCTGGGTGTTCATTGGAAGGACTGATGCTGAAGCTGAAACTCTAATACTTTGGCCACCTCATGCAAAGAGTTGACTCATTGGAAAAGACCCTGATGCTGGGAGGGATTGGGGGCAGGAGGAGAAGGGGACGACAGAGGATGAGATGGCTGGATGGCATCACTGACTCGATGGGCATGAGTCTGAGTAAACTATGTGAGTTGGTGATGGACAGGGAGGCCTGGCATGCTGCGATTCATGGGGTCGCAAAGAGTCGGACACGACTGAGCGAGTGAACTGAACTGAACTGAATCTCTCAACCTTAAACCTTACTTTCTAACATTTAGAACTATAAAGGCACAATATGTTAAGATTTGTAAAATTATTTTGCATTATTCAAAATCTTACTTGGTAAGAACAATTAAGCGTATTGATTCTTTAGAAAGTCATTCCTGAAATTTGTGTTCTTCAGTTTGATGATGTAAGTTGAACATGATATCTAAAATCGTTTCACTTTGAAGGAGTTCATGACTGACATCAGTGCAAAGCATGATGTTATTTTCATACTGAAACATAGAAGTAGTGAAGCCAGGCCAATTCACCAACTTATCAAACAGAGTGAATGAATGAAGTAACGCCTATGAATATCCTAATATGTTTTATATGTATCAGGTTATGTTTTTTACCTTTATTAACTAGGTTAAAGGTAAAAGTCCTGGGGAAATTAATTTTTATCTTTTAATTTTATCCTTTCCAGATAAAGACTGATCTTTTAAAGATCTCCAACAATGAATATTATTTTATAATAGCATTATAATAACTTTCCAAGTTCCACTTTAAATTGACACACTAACTTTATTAGACTTTATTATTTATATTGATTTAAGACTTGAAAAACCTAATTGAAAGCACCTATAATTATTTTAATAAAGCTAAACCACATAAGCTGCAATCCTGATACAGTACGGTAATTTTTGAAGCAATTGTCATTAGTTGAAGAATTTTGTTACCTAAGAGCAAATATAAACTTTTTGTTGGACAACTCTATGCTTTTTCCCTGTGACAGATAAATAGCATATGATCTTTAAAAATCCAAGTATTTTGGAATGTCTCCTTTATCGTTCAAGCCAAGTTAAATATTCACTTAATGCGATGGGTACCATTAACAGCCATAGTAAATCTTATAATTTCACAATAGAATGTCACTTTCAAAGTCTGTGACTAAACCTAAGAAATAGACACTTTCTACTTCATACAAACCTATGATTTGGGATATCAGTTGGGTCACTTGGATTATAGTAATTCCATCCAATTGTTGCAAATTTATTATCTTCAAAAGCTTCCTGAATAGTAGTGTGTTTATATCAATCCCAGTCTGCCCATTTTTCCCCTCACTCCCCCTTCCTCACAAGGACCTACTTACTCTACAGCACAGGGAAGTCTCAATCCTCTGTAATGGCCTTAAGGGGAAAGAATCTAAAAAAGAATGGATATGTGTATATGCATTAGAGAAGGAAATGGCAGCTCACTCCAGCATTACTGCCTGGAAAACCCCATGGACAGAGAAGCCTGGTGGGCTACAGTCCATGGGGTCACACAGAGTCAGACACGACTGAGCAAGTGATGCCCACGCAATGTCCATGTATAACAGAGTCACTTTCCTTACACCTGAAACTAATGCAACATTGTAAATCAACTGTATTCCGATATAAAATTTTCAAAACCTAGATATTAAACTATACTTAGTAGGGATGATTTTCACAATGGTATGGACAAACAATTCTGAAATAACTCTGAGTCCTGTGACTGATGTAAATTTATTGATGATAATGATGCCAGATTTGTCTCTGTTGGAACTGTGAATATGAAAAGGTGGCAGCTAGAATAAACAGAGGAATGTTGCACTGGAATTGGAATAATCAGGTAGATTCATTGTTTATAATATATAAATAGATACAGAAATAAGTGTACATGCGTGTGTGTGTATGTGTGTATTTCTTGCTTTCCAAAAGAATGAAAAAGTCTGATTTCCAAAATCAGGAACAATTTTCATGGAAGAAAATTAAAATGTGCAAGTCCAAAAAGATTAAAATACATAGATCCAGACGGATATAAAGATAAGCAGATGAATACACATGTCAGGTGGCGGGGTGGGGGAGGGACGGATGGGGGAGGGACGGACGGGGGAGGGACGGATGGGGGAGGGACTGATAGGGGAGGGGAGGCAGGCAGTCTCATGGGGTGGGGGCCGCCTGCTTTTCCACAACCCTCCTGCGCACACAAATCTTTTCTCTGCCACCCCCTGCTTGGAACAGGCTCTCTTGTCCTCATCAGCTTGGTATCTGCTTCCCTCACTCCTTCCCAAGGCTCAACTACATGTTGCCTCCTTTGGGAAGTTTTCTTGAATTCTTAGAAGCATCTCAGTGAAGTAATTATTGACAACTTGCTGTCCATCTTGCTTTTTTAAAAATCTCTTTCTTAGCACAGATAGCACCAATTCTTTTCTTATTTTGTAGAGCTCTCTTTTCTCTTAGAATTATGTTGTCTTCTATATGCCTATCTCCATCTCCCCAACCCCCACTGATGGGCGCTTAGGTTTTAACTACTTTTTTTCATGTTTTTCTATGAAGGATGCTCTAACATGAATTGCATTGTATTAAATTGTATTCCATCAGTCGGTGGTGAGCTATGAAAATGAAAGTAATAGGGGTCAATTAAGTAAAAAAAATTAGTTTATCTTGATGCCAGCTGTGAAAAATGGATAAGATTGGCTGGGAGCCAATCATGAAGGCCCTGAAAGGTGCATCCTTCCACCTGCTTGCAGATCAAACCTTATTCTCTTATTCAAGAGAAAAAATGTCAGTGGAGGACTACAGCTCTCTTGTCCTCTGATTTATAGATGGGTTTTATTTTGCTCCTTGACTGGGCAGTTTTGCACTGGGTTCCCTGACAACAAGCGGCTCTGTCACTAGTTGGGCCAAACGAGTCACAGTGATCCCCCAATGATGGGCATCAAGCAGCTGTGGAGGGATCAGGATGTCTGTTCCCCCCGGACCAGAAGGAAACCTCCTGATAGACTCTAGGACACCCTTCCTCTTTCCTTGGCTCATGCTGAAAATAAACTTACAAAACCCACACAACTCCTCTCCCAATTACTATTCTTTAAGGAAATTTGAGGAATTGCCCAGCGTGGGTTAGACTTTACGGGTCAGGCCAGTTAAAACACCAGATAGAACGTGTTGCAGGTGGTAGCCTCTCTGCGGCTCACAGAGCTACAAGTCGTTTGACAGTTTTGCCCTGATGGATACAGGCGTTGTAACCCTACATACCTCAGCTGGTTGAGCCTGGTCATATTACTATAATGAGAACTGACTTGCACACTGAGTCCAGATGAGCACTTGTTTGAGACGAAACCCCAGAATATACCATTTCTGAAAGTATGCACAGCCCCAGGGCATGAGAGGCCTTGGGGAATCATCATTCCCAGTGTCTTTCTTTGTATTGTTAGAAACCTCTTCAGACCTGCTTGCTAATATTTCATAATCATGAAAATTACTATATATTCAGTTTCAGTTCAGCTGCTCAGTCATGTCTGACTCTTTGCAACCCCATGGACTGCAGCACTCCAGGCCTCCCTGTCCATCTCCAACTCCTGGAGCTTGCTCAAACATATGCCCATTGAGTCGCTGATGCCATCCAACCATCTCATCCTCTGTCGTCCCCTTCTCCTCCTGCCTTCAATCTTTCCCGGCATCAGGGTCTTTTCCATTGAGTCAGTTCTCAGCATTAGGTGGCCATTGTATTGGAGTTTCAGCTTCAGCATCAGTCCTTCCAATGAAAATTCAGAACTGATTTCTGTTAGGATGGACTGGTTTGATCTCCTTGCAGTCCAAGGGACTCAAGAGTCTTCTCCCACAGCACAGTTCAAAAGCATCAATTCTTTGGTCCCCAGATTTCTTTATAGTCCAGCTCTCACATCCATACAAGACTACTGGAAAAACTATAACTTTGACTAGATGGGCCTTTGTTGGCAAAGGTCCAAATGTCTCTGCTTTTTAATACACTGTATAGCTTGGTCATAGCTTTTCTCCAGGGAGCAAACATCTTTTGATTTCATGGCTACAGTCACCATATGCAGTGATTTTGGAACCCAAGAAAATAAAGTTTCTCACTGTTTCCGTTGTTTCCCCATCCATTTACCATGAAGTGATGGGACAAGATGTCATGATCTTAGTGCTCTGAATGTTGAGTTTTAAGCCAACTTTTTCACTCTCCTCTTTCACTTTCATCAAGAGGTTGTTTAGTTCTTTGCTTTCTCACATAAGGGTGGTGTCATCTGCATATTTGAGGTTATTGATATTTCTCCCAGCAATCTTGGTTCCAGCTTGTGCTTCATCCAGCCCAGCATTTTGCATGATGTACTCTGCATATAGGTTAAATAAGTAGAGTGACAATATACAGTCTTGACATACTCCTTTCCTGATTTGGAACCAGTCTGTTCCATGTCCATTTCTAACTACTGCTTCTTGACCTGCATATAGACTTCTCATGAGGTGGGTAAGGTGGTCAGGTATTCCCAACTCTAAGAATTTTCCACAGTTTGTTGTGATCCACACGGTCAAAGACTTTGGCATAGTAATTAAAGACAAGTAGATGCCTTTCTAGAACTTGCTTTTTTGATGATTCAGTGGATGTTGACAATTTGAACTCTGATTCTTCTGCCTTTTCTAAATCCAGTTTGAATATCTGGAAGTCCTTGGTTCATGAACTGTTGAAGCTTGGTTTGGAGAATTTTGAGCATTAATTTGCTAGCATGTGAGATGAGTGCAATTGTGTGGGAGTTTGACCATTCTTTGGCATTGCCTTTTTTTGGGATTGGGATGAAACCTGACCTTTTCCAGTCAAGTGACCACTGCTGAGTTTTCCAAATTTGCTGGCATATTGAGTTCAACACTTTCACAACATCATCTTTTAGGATTTGAAATTGCTCAACTGGAATTCCATCACCTCCACTAGCTTTGTTCGTAGTGATCCTTCCTAAGGTCCACTTGACTTCTCATTCCAGGATATCTGGCTTTAGGTGAGTGATCACACCATCATGATTATCTGGGTCACTTTTTGTATAGTTCTTCTGTGTATTTTTGCCCCCTCTTCTTAATATCTTCTGCTTCTGTTAGGTCCATACCATTTCTGTCCTTTATTGTGCCCATCTTTGCATGAAATGTTCCCTTGATATCTCTCATTTTCTTGAAAGGATCTCTATTCTTTCCCATTCTATTGTTTTCTCTATTTCTTTGCACAGATCACTGAGGAAGGCTTTCTTATTTCTCCTTGCTATTTTTTTGGGAAAGATAGGACACTGAAAGATGAACTCCCCAGCTTGGTAGGTGCCCAATATTCTACTGGAGATCAGTGGAGAAGTATCTCCAGAAAAAATGAAGAGATGGAGCCAAAGCAAAAACAATACCCAGTTGTGCATGTGACTGGTGATGGAAGCAAGGTCCCATGCTGCAAAGAGCCATATTGCATAGGAACCTGGAATATTAGGTCCACAAATCAAGGCAAATTGATCACTGAGGAAGGCTTTATTATCTCTCCTTGCTATTCTTTGGAACTTTGCATTCAGATGGATATATCTTTCCTTTCTCTTTGCCTGTAGCTTCTCTTATTTTCAAAGCTATTTTCAAGGCCTCCTCAGACAACCATTTTGCTTTTTTGCATTTTTCTTGGGGATGGTCTTGATCCCTGCCTCCTGTACAATGTCATGTATCTCCATCCATAGTTCTTTGGGCACTCCATCTAATACCTTGAATCTATTTGTCACTTCCACTGTATAATCATAAGGGATTCGATATTGGTCATACTTTAATGGTCTAGTGGTTTCCCCTACTTTTTCAATTTTAGTCTGAATTTTGCAATAAGGGTTTCATGATCTGAGCCATAGTCAGCTCCCAGTCTTGTTTTTGCTACTATATAGAGTTTCTCCCTCTTTGGCTGCAAAGACTATAATCAATCTGATTTTGGTATTGATCATCTGGAGATGTCCATGTGTAGAGTCGTCTCTTGTGTTGTTGGAAGAGGATGTTTGCTGTGACCAGCGTGTTCTATTGGTAAAACTCCGTTAGCCTTTGCCCTGCTTTATTTTGTACTTCAAGGACAAACTTGCCTGTTACTCCAGGTATCTCTCGATTTCCTCCTTTTGCATCCCAGTCCCCTATGATGAAAAGGATAACTTTTTTGGTGTTAGTTCTAGAAGGTCTTGTAGGTCATCATCGAACCTTTCAACTTCAGCTTCTTTAGCATTAGTGGTTGGAGCATAAACTTGGATTACCATGATATTGAATGGTTTGTCTGGGAAACAAACAGAGATCATTCTGTCATTTTTGAGATTGTACCCAAGTACTGCATTTCAGACTCTTTTGTTGACTATGATGGCTACTCCATTTCTTCTAAAGGATTCCTGCCCACAGTAGTAGACATAATGGTCATTTGAGTTAAATCCACCCATTCCAGTCCATTTTAGTTCACTGATTTCTAGAATGTTGATGTTCAGTCT
The DNA here is from genome assembly GCF_019320065.1 of Cervus canadensis. Classification (NCBI taxonomy): domain Eukaryota; kingdom Metazoa; phylum Chordata; class Mammalia; order Artiodactyla; family Cervidae; genus Cervus; species Cervus canadensis. The sequence goes on along the minus strand of NC_057392.1, from coordinate 32,731,120 downwards.
TGCCATCTCCTGTTTAATCACTTTCAATTTGCCTTGATTCATGGACCTAACATTCCAGGTTCCTATGCAATACTGTTCTTTACAGCACTGAAATTTACTTCCATCAGCAATCACATCTGTAACTTGATGCAGTTTTCACTTTGGCTTTATCTCTTCATTGATTCTGAAGTTATTTCTCCACTGGTCTCCAGTAGCATACTGGGCACCTATCCACCTGGGGAGTTCATCTTTCAGTGTCTTATCTTTTGCCTTTTCAGGCTGTTTATGGGGTTCTCAAGGCAAGAATACTGAAGTGGTTTGCTATTCCCTTCTCCAGTGGACCACATTTTGTCAGACCTCTCCACTCTGACCCGTCATCTTGGGTGGCCCTACACAGCACGGCTCATAGTTTCATTGAGTTAGACAAGGCTGTGGTCCATGTGGTCAGTTTGGTTAGTTTTCTGTGATTGTGGCTTTCATTGTGTTTGTCCTCTGATGATAAGGATAATGGGCTTATGGAAGCTTCCTGGTGGGAGAGACTGACTGTGGGGGAAACTGGGTCTTGTTCGGATGGATGGGGCCCTGCTCAGTAAATCTTTCATCCAGTTTTCTGTTGAAGGCTGGGGCTGTGTTTCCTCCCTGTTGTTTGACCTGAGACCAAACTATGGTAGGAATAATGAAGATAATGGGGTCCTCTTTTAAAAGGTCTTGTGCATGGACTGCTGTAGTCAGTGTCCTGACCCTGCAGCAGGCCACTGTCTACCTTTGCCTCTGCCAGAGACACCTAAACACTCACAGGAAGTCTGGATCAGTCTCTTGTGGTGTGTCTATTCCTTTCTCCTGGTTCCTGGTGGCATAAGGTTTTGTTTGTGCCCTCCAGGAGTCTGTTTCCCCATTCCAGTGTAAGTTCTGTAATCAAATCCCACTGGTCTCCAAAGTCAAATTTCCTTTGGGTTCTCAGTCCCTTTGCCAAATGCCCAGGTTGTGAAATCTGCTGGGGGTCCGAGAACTTTCTAAACAGTGTGGGCATTTCTTTGGTATAACTGATCTGCAGTTTCTGGGTCATCTGCTTGGCAGCTTGAGGGTGGGATTAATGGCACCCTCCTCCAAGAGGGCTTATGCCATCCTCTGTATGGCCCAGGTCTGCAGCACCCAGCGCCCCTACCCCTGTGGCAGGCCACTGCTGACCCCTGCCTCTGCAGGAGACACTCAAACACTCACAGGCAGGTCTGGCTCAGTCTCTGTGGGGCCTCTGGGTCCTGGTGCACACAAGGCTTTGTTTGAGCCCTCTGAGCATCCCTGGTGCTTATGGGGTTTGATTCTACATGCGATTTCACCCCTCCTACCATCTTTGCTGGGGCTTCCTCTTTGCCCTCGGACATGGGTGTATGTTTTTGGTGGGGTCCAGCATTCCTTTGTCAGTGGTTGCTCAGCAGCTAGCTGCAAATTTGGAGTTCTCACAGGGTAAGATGAAAATTATATTAATAAATACTTTTACCTTTGACCTGTCCATCATTTTCCCACTGTTTACTTTACAGGTTCACATGTGCATGTGCAAAACAATACATACAGATTGCTATCATGCCAAATGATACATACAGCATATTTTGTAATAGAAAATGTTTGAAAATCACTTGACTATCCACCACCAGTGAACTAGTTAAATAAATTATAATATATAACCTTAAAAGAATATAATGCAACTGTATAAAAGAATGATGAAACATTTTATACATATGTGTATGTGTGTGACTAGGGTAGATTTACACTAAAAATGTGTATGTATTAATATATTTTTATATATTCATGAGTTTATTTTTAAGTAAAAAGTGATTTTATAAAAGCTGGTTTTAAAAAGGAAAAATATATGCATATCATAAAATACTTTGTTTATAATGGGAAACACAAGAATCTGTATGTATATATTTATTGGCTTGCTTACAAATATAATAACATTGTGGAAACACCAAAACCAGTAAGTTATCTGTCAGGGTATGGACATCAGGATGGGGACTGGATGCATAAAGGAAACAGTAGAAGAAAGAAAAGCTCTCACTGTCTATCACTTTCTATTTTCCTCTCTTTGAATCACATGAATATATTATTTATTTTGGAAAAAAGCTCCCAGTGAAGAATAAATATAACAAGAAAAAACATTGATGGGGAGGAGGAAATACATCAAATTACAAGTAGACTGATAGATGAATGAATGACAGAAAGTCAAAGTCAGTCTCATAAGCTTTGACATATTATGTAGCGTGGGGGTCAAAAATTGGTACCCCCACCAACAGAATTTGCTATGACCAATGTGTTTTCTTGGTAAAACTCCATTAGCCTATGCCCTGCTTCATTTTGTACTCCAAGGCCAAAGTTGGCTGTTACTCCAGGTATCTCTTGACTTTCTACTTTTGCATTCCAACCTCTATGATGAAAAGGACATCTTCTTTTGGTGTTAGTTCTAGAAGGACTTGAAGGTCATTGTAGAACTGTTCAACTTCAGCTTCTTTGACATTAGTGATTGAGGCATAGACTTGGATTACTGTGATATACAATGGACACATGGACATCACCAGATGGTCAATAATGAAATCAGTTTGACTATATTTTTTCCAGCTGAAGATGGAGAAGCTCTATATAGTAGCAAAAACAAGACTGGGAGCTGACTGTGGCTCAGATCATGAACTTCTTATTGCAAACTTTGGACTTCAATGGAAGAAACTTAAATAGGGGAAACCACTTAGGCCATTCAGGTATGACCTAAATCAAATCTCTTATAATTATACAGTGGAAGTGACAAATATATTCAAGGGGTTAGATCTAATAGAGTGTCTGAAGAACCATGGATGGAAGTTCACAATGTGGTACAGGTGGCAGTGACCAAAACCATATGCAAGAAAAAAAATGGAAAAAGGTAAAATGGTTGTCTGAGGAGGTTTTACAAATAAACAGATGAGAAAATAAGAGAAGCTAAAGGCAAAGGAGAAAAGGAAAGATATTCCCATCTGATTGCAGAGTTCCAAAGAATAGCAAGGAGAGATAAGAAAGCCTTCTTCAGTGGTCAATGCAAAGAAATAGAGGAAAACAATAGAATGGAAAGACTAGAGATCCCTTCAAGAAAATGAGAGATACCAAGGGAATATTTCATGCAAGATGGACACAATAAAGGACAGAAATGGTATGGCAAAAGCAGAAGATATTAAGAGAAGGTGGCAAGAACACACAGAAAAAACAATACAAAAAAAAAGATCTTTGTGACCCAGATAACCACGATAGTGTGATCACTCACCTAAAGCCAGACATCTTGGAGTGTGAAGTCAAGTGGGCCTTAGGAACATCATTACAAACAAAGCTAGTGGAAGTGATGGAATTCCAGCTGAGCAATTTTATATCCTAAAAGATGATGCTGTGAAAATGCTGCACTCATTATACCAGCAAATTTGGAAAACTCAGCAGTGGCCACAGGACTGGAAAAGGTCAGTTTTCATTCCAATCCCAAAGTGCAATGCCAAAGAATGTTCAAACTACTGCACAATTGCACACATTTCACATGCTTGCAAAGTAATGCTGAAAATTCTCCAAGCGAGGCTTCAACAGTACATGAACAGAGAACTTCCAGATGTTCAAGCTTGATTTAGAAAAGGCAGAGGAACCAGAGATCAAATTGCAAACTTCCATTGGATCACAGAAAAGCAAAGTAATTTGAGAAAATCATGTATTCCTGCTTTATTGACTATGCCAAAGCCTAGTTTGTTGTGGATCACAACAAACTGTGGAAAATTCTTAAAGAGATGGGAATACCAGACCACCTTATCTGCCTTCTGAGAAATTTCAAGAAGCAACAGTTAGAACTAGACAAGGAACAACAGACTGGTCCAAAATTGGGAAAGGAGTATGTCAAGGCTGTATATCATCACCATGCCTATTTAACTTATATGCATAGTACATCATGTGAAATGCTAGGCTGGATGAAGCAAATGCTGGGCTGGATGAAACACAAGCTGGAGTCAAGATTGCAGGAGAAATATCAAAACCTCAGATATGCAAGTGACAGCTATGGCAGAAAAAGAAGAACTTAAGAGCCTCTTGATGAAGGTGAAGAGGAGAATGAAAAAGCTTGCTTAAAACTCAGCATTCAAGGAATGAAATCATAGCATCCTGTCACATCACTTCATGGCAAATAGGTGGGGAAACAATGCAAACAGTTACAGACTTCATTTTCTTGGGCTTCAAAATCACTGCAGATGGTGATGCAGCCATGAAATTAAAAGACGCTTGCTCCTAGGAAAAAACTATGACCAACATAGACAGCATATTAAAAAGCAGAGACTTATACTCTGCCAACAAAGGTCCATCTAGTCAAAATTATGGTGTTTCCAGTAGTCATGTATGGATGTGAGAGCTGGACCATAAATAAAGCTGAGCGCTGAAGAATTGGTGCTTTTGAGCTGTGGTGTTGGAGAAGACTCTTGATTCCCTTGGACTGCAAGGAGATCAAACCAGTCAGTCCTAAAGGAAATCAGTCCTGAATATTCATTGCAAGGATTGATGCTGAAGCTGAAACTGCGATACTTTGACCACCTGATGCGTAGAGCCGATTCATTAGAAATGACCCTGATTCTGGGAAAGATTGTTAGGAGGAGGAGAAGGGGACTTTAGAGGATGAGATGACTGGATGGCATCACTGACTCGATGGACATTAGTTTGAGCAAGCTCTGGAGATGGTGAAGGACAGGGAGGCCTGGTGTGCTGTCGTCCATGGGGTCGAAAGGTGTTGGACACGACTGAGTGATTGAACAATGGCCACTGACTGAATTCAGCATACAAATGGCCAGCACAATATTGCTTTAAACTGCACGTACTAGTGTCTATGTGAGTCTGCATTTTCCAGCCAGTTGTGGTCACTGTCCATCTGTTATTTATACCAGACACTGAAATAATTTTAGTTATAATCTCTGATGTAGAGGCCCTTGTGATCAGATAGTCTCATCACTGACTGTAGAAACCATTGTCTTCTCTATATCAATCTCTTAGAACCTTTTGACCATAGGAAAAATATCAGCTTCTGAAACTCAAAGTGTTAGGTGATCCTCCAACCAAGGTTAGAGATGACCCTTTCAACCCCACTTGCTCAGGAGTTAGGGGACCCAGGCAGGTTAGAAAGGAAAGTCTGTTTCCACCACCTGTAACATATTTGACCTGTTGGTGAAAAGCTTTTCATAAGAGAACCAAATGTTCCCCTTAACATTTACTTAAAAAATTAGAAAATGCGTTAGTAACAGCCTTATCTCCTAGATTTGCACAGGAAAGGACAACATGACCTTTTAAATATTCTTTTTTAGTTAATTCTTAGGTTCAAGATTGAGAAAAGAAATTGAGAATAAATATTGGAAAAATATGACTGTTAAGCAGCCAAACCTGAAAGAGTGGGGCCCACAATAGGGAAAGTAATTGATAGATGAATAATACAATGTGTAAAGATGTATTAGCGTTTTCATTATTTTGTACTATTTCTATTCAGTTGGAGCTGATTTCCATAGTAATATAGTTAGCTAAAAATTTGCCTTTCTATATAAGGTCTCCACAGAAAAAGCAAATATGAAAATGGCAATTTTTAAAACAATATTCTTTTTTTGTTTAATAAAACTAATGTTTTCAAAATCTGCTTTTATTAAAACACAATAAATACCATCAATTTTTGACATGAAATCTCATTATATACTGTAAATATTTATCACTTTCTAGGGGGAAGATTATGCAAGTAGATGACTTCTCGTTGATTCACTCATAAAGCTGAGTAGGAAGTGAAGCTTCTTTTTATTTTCATAAAAATAAAAGGGACTCAGAATTTGACAACCATTCCATTTGGACCAGATAATCAGACAAAGCACAGATGGTGCACTTTTCAAGAGCATTTATTTTAGTGTTAGAAAAATTATAAAAATAATGTTAATATAAAAACCTTCAATGTAAAATAAATGGAAAACAGACAATAATGCTATCACAGAGATCACATCCTCTACTGTTCTGGGATGTATTTTCCCACTAAATCTAAAGTTTGGGTATTAAGTATTCCATTTCAAGGTGGGTAGAGCAGTATAATTTATATTGTTTTATGTTTGTAGATTTGACAAGAAAACCTTCAGAATCAAATAATGGCTTAAGGTAGAAAACAAGACACATGTCAACAAAGTCTTGATGTCAACAAGCCCAGGTATTCCTGGGGAACTACATAGCTCAGTCATCGGTCAGACTTCTACAAACTTATAGACCCTTGGTCATGAATCACTGAGGTCACAGATTACATAGTTTGGGTTCTGACATGGCTTTTGAAAGCCCGATGAATGCTAGATATGCACGTGCAGCTAGAAACTCTTGGATTTACATTCACGTGAGTCACAGACCCACTGAGGATCCAGGGACCGCTGGTTAAAGGTCCCTGAAATAAATAATCTCTAACGTACTCCAAGCATTTTTATCCACTTATTATTTGGTCACTTACATCCCCATTCTCTTTTTTAGAAATGTATGATCATCATCCACTTGCAAGTATTCTGATTTGTTGTTGTTCAGTCGTTCTGCAACCCCATGAACTGCAGCATGCCAGGCTTCCCTGTCCTTCACTATCTCCCGGAGTTTGCTGATACCAAAGATCTAAAGTTGATTCCACCGTCAAGTCTTTTACATACAATATTACCTTTCAGTTTTAGTCATAAACCTGTAGTGTCAATCCCACTCCTGAAGACAAAAGAGTTAGGCTTTAATAACTGTATCTCTTCTTTCTGAGCTATTACTGATAGGAGAGGGGGGAGAGGTGAGACTGTATCATATTGACCAAGTAAATAAAACTCAACTCGTTCAAGTCTTTAGCCTGGCACGTTAACTTTTGGATATTTATTTTTTACCCAAGTGCACCAAGTTATCTTCCCAGACAGTACCCACATAATAGTATGGTGTTTCTCTACAGTACTTGGAAAACATTTTCTAAAATTAAATAGTCTGCTATCAAACATCAAAAGACCAAACCAATTAGCCTTAGATACTACTGTTTTGACTATTAAATGTTTACTTCATTTTAAAAAGTTGTTATCAATTGGTAAAAGAAAAGTTATCACCTCAGAGTTCTCAAAATTATTCTGATTTTTCTACAATCCACTTTGAAGTTCGGACATGTTTTTATTTTTTGTGGATGCAGCTTGCAGATGAAATTACGCATGTGCAATTAAACAATTTCTCCTTTAAATGTAATGGCTTTTCAATACTCAGATGATGCATTTTTTAAAGGGATTAACTATCCACTTTATGAAAGTGATTATTGAATTATTCTGGACAAAAAGTAAAAACACAAAAAATAATAGCACTTATAATATCCCAGACTCAGCCAAAGTCCATTTCAAATCCTGACCTGTTCTGTTCTTGGCCATCATGCTTATATTGTTCCAGTCGGACTTCAGGACTACAGAAATAATGAACGGTATTGGGCATGAACTTGGTACTAAGAATATCCTTCTTAAAAACAGTATGTTTGAATGTGTTCCAGGGAAACTGGATTAGGACAGTAAAATGAGAGCACACAGCTAACACAACATTTGATTTTTAAAAGAATTGAACAATTACTATGTTAAAATAAAAAATCGGTGAAGCAGAAATTTCAAGAAATTCTTTAAAAAAATACGAAGCAGATAGAACTGGATACATAGCAACACTGAAAGCTGTGGCACATGCTGTTGTTCTACAGACATTCAAACCTAAGAGGCAGAGACTCTGTGAGAGGAGGGCACGCAAGGACAGTGGTGAATCCGACAAATCGAGGAAATATGTCTTGCACTCCTGGGTGGATTGCCTTTCCCTTGTGACCTGGTTCAGTGGGACATGTTAAAATAGCAAGTGACTGGGAGAAGCTGATGAGTACTCAGGTATAGGGCAACTTTCTACAGGACTTAACAACTTCTGCAATCAGAATTATAGCAAAGAGTACATCTTATTCCACTCATATCACTATTGGAGAAATATCCATGAATTAGGGTAAGTAAAGAGGATAATATCCCTAAATTTTTTTCAAAAGAATAAGCTAATATAATATGTCTACAAAAATCATGTAAGTCCCAGAAATGAAATATAAAAACATCAAGAGAAATTCCATCTAAATTGTGAAATTGTAGTAGAGGAGAAGAAATGGAGGAGAAAAAATTATTAAGAACACCAAAGGTATAAGATAGTTTCAAAGCTAATGAAATAAATGATTTTTTTTAGTTTTTGAAGTAAACTTAATATCAAGCAGAATATATGCAATAAATTCAGTTTTTAGGAGAAATTTTAAAGGCACTGTGAATAATGAGAAAATTTAGTTTCCAGAAAGATAAAAATAGATTTTCTACAAAGCAATGACAATGAAATTGACATCATGCTTCTCATCAAAAACCATGTATGTTAGAAAACACTGGAGTAAAATGTTGACATTTTCAGAAGGAAATGATTTTGAACTTAAAATTTTATATTCAATGAATATGGCATGAAACTTGAAAGGCCTGCAGAGAGGTTTAGGATTAAAATCTCTAAAAACTTTTGCCACACATAAACTCTGAAAAGATCATTAGAAAAAGAGCTGAAAAATAAATACACATATGTACACACATACATATGCACAATAAAATCATGAGATATAAACCAGCAAATAAGCAAGCAAAATTTCAGTCAAAAGAAATGCATAAAACATTTAGCTAATTCTAAAAAATTGTTTATGCACAATCTATGAAGATAATAACCTAGCCATCTGGATCTCAAATCCCAGATGATCTCAGCATGTAATATGGCAGAGGTTGGGAGACTAGAAGGCTATCATAGGGACAAATGTATCCAAAAAGGTAGGGAAAAAAGACAAAATGAAAAACGTGAGAGGACGAATAAAGACACACAAAAGCTTATCCTAGAGATTCAACATGAAAATAATAGAAGTCTCAGGATGGGAAAGCTAAGAAGACATAAAAAATTATTAAAGAATAATAAAGAAGAATTTTTTCAGCACTGAAGAGTGACATGAGAAAAAGACTCACAGATATTCCAGAAATTCTCCATTAAAATTTGCAAGTAAACCAAGAGAGAAAACAACGTGAGCCTGAAGAAGAGCTGATAGTGAGTTGTCTAAAAGTCCAGTGATGATAAAAATGATAATAGCTATTGAGCTATGTGTGAGTTGAACCATAAAGAAGGCTGAGCACCGAAGAACAGATGCTTTTGAACTGTGGTTTTGGAGAAGACTCTTGAGAGTCCCTTGGACTGCATGGAGATCCAGTCCATCCTAAAGGAGATCAGTACTGAGTGTTCATTGGAAGGACTGAGGCTGAAGCTGAAACTCCAATACTTTGGCCACCTGATGCAAAGAACTGACTCATTGGAAAAGACTCATGCTGGGAGTGACTGGGGGCAGGAGGAGAAGGGGACGACAGAGGATGAGATGGCTGGATGGCATCACCGACTCGATGGACATGGGTTTGAACAAACTGCGGGAGATGGTGAAGAACAGGGAGGCCTGGTGTGCTGCAGTCCATGGGGCCTCAAAGAGTCAGAAACAACTAAGCCACTGAACAACAACAGAGAAATCTACAGTACTTATAACACTCTTCCAAAAATCTAATACGTATTATAAAGTAATTAAGGGAATATTTAAATGAGAAATTTCTAAACTTTATGTAAATTAAGAGAGAAACAGATTAAAAATATAATAACTATCAGCACTGTGGTATTTTTGTTAGAAAAAAACTAAAACAAAATTTTAGATCATCTGGAGAATGGGGAGTATAAAGTTTCAAGAGTTTTTTCCTTTTCTTCCCCCCTCATAAACCCTTCTGTACTACTTGATTGGTTACTAATGTATGTATTAATATAATAAAAAGAAAAATTTTTTTAAAAAGAATAAAAGCTAAACCATTCACCAAAAATGGGTTATCATATAGTAACTCATTAAACATGGAATTTAGAAAAATGGTAGTAATGAACCTATTTTGGGGCAAGAACAGAGATGCAGACGTAGGGCCCAGCACAGAAAGGAGGGGGTGGGAGTAATCAAGGGAGTAGCAATGACATGTGTACACTGCATACGTGTACATACGTGTACATGCGTGTGAAATAGATAGCTAGTGGGGAGCCTTCGCACAGCAGGGAGCTCAGCCCAGTGCTCTGAGATGACTCAGGGGGTGAGAGGGGGGCTGAGGCAGGAGGCAGGCGTAAGAGGGAGGGGACATGCGTACACTCTTGGCTGATTCACACTGTTGGACAGCAGAAACATCACAATATTGTAAAGCAATTATCCTACAACTAAAAATAAAACAATAAAGATAAATTAAAATTCTCAGGGATTTCCGTGGTGGTCCAGCAGTTCAGGGTCCACCTGCAAATGCAGAGGATTTGGGTCTGATCTCTGGTCTTGGAGGATCCCACATGCTGCGGAGCCACAACGCCCCTGAGGCACAACTGGAGAGCAGAGCCCAGGCTCTGCAGAAGGGGAGCCACCATGAGAAGCCCGTGGGCAGGGAAGAACAGAGTCCCCTGCTCACTGCAGCTAGGGAAAGCCCATGCTCAGCACAAATGAACCAGCACAGCCATAAATAGAAAATATATAAAAAATTAAAAAGCAAAAATGGGGGGAAAGTGTTCAAAAATATGAAGTGTGGTTATAGGAATAATCTCAGTATCACAATATGTGTGAATGTTCTAATTTTCTCAATTAAGGTCATGCTGTCTGGTTAAAAAGAATCCAACTATTACCATTTGAAAATGACATAAAGAAGTAGACAATCATCTTTTTGTGAAACACTCATCTTTTTTTAGACAGCTTTCCTCTTTGGAGACTCTAAGTCTCTCAGTTACAGAGTAGATATTCCCAACATCTTCTGAGATTATGGCAGATGTGTATGACAAACTGGGAAGTGGCAAAACAGCTCTCAATCTTTGAGTAAGAGTCATTAGCTTTCACAGAGGTTAGTTGCAATCTGGCACTTGGGCTCCAGTGGGATTTGTGAGCCTTGGGTGTCAACGCTGAAAGGAAGCAGCACTTCTACTCTTCATTACTATAGCCATTGCTTTGTGGTTTAGCTTTTCCTGTTAAGTAGGCCTTGAGTCTGAAAGTGAAGTGAAAGTGTTAGTCGCTCAGTCATGTCCGACTCTTTGCCACCCCGTGGACTGTAGCCCACCAGGATCCTCTGTTCATGGAGTTCTTCAGGAAAGAATACTGGAGTGAGCTGCCATTCCCTTCTCCAGGGATGTTTCCAACCCAGGGATGGAAACTGGGTCTCCCGCATTGCAGGCAGATTCTTTACCATCTGAGCCACTGAGGGACTCCCTTGAGTCTGAGCATCTGGTCATTCTCTGTGAACATACTCCATGAGCTATTTAATATTCTTAAATAAATTTCTATTCTGCTTAACTAGTCTTGCAACTACTGTTCTTTTCACCTAAAAACCCTGAGATATACATATCTAAAAGTAAGTGATAAGGAAAGACTGTATAACAGAGTGCTAAAATGATTTGGGGTGAATCATTGAAACCATGAGTAATACAGGATGCTGGATCAGAATGAGACTTTCAAGGGAGGTGACTAGAATCCAGTTATACAACCCTTCCATCTTTAACCCATAAGTAGGTTAGGAAAGGGTTAGATTTAGGGATATATAAAGAATTTTTGGAGAGTTCCACCCCAAAATGAAAGAAATTCCTCAAGAAGACCACTTGAAGAACTTACTAAGTGAACCCCAAGAATTTGTATCTGATTCCATCTTTTGAAATTTAAATGGCAAGAGATGGATTTGTTAGGTGCTTTGATAACGGAGTAAGTGAGCAGGCTTTGTAGTATGGCCTATACTTCTGGAATTAATTTAAAAATAAGATTAATAAAGATTGTTCTGAGGGCCACGGAAAAGAGGGCACTGGCGTGGAGTCATTTTAGGTCCTGCCCAGAAGGAGTCTGGAGGGCTAGCTGACCATGTACAGAGAAACTAGAGTCACAGAACGTAGGTCCAAGAAAGAAGAAGCAGTCATAAAGCAGAGACAGATTTACCCCCATCAAGGAAAATGTACCTGAGAGAGTCTCCCAAGACGGGTCCATAACTGTCTTCAGGAGAGGAAGAATCATCAGATTTAACGATTTTCCAGGCCAACAGAGTTATGCGGGTAGATCACTACAACGGTACCAGTAATCGGAAATTTCCTGCTCCCTGGCCTCTGCCCTTTCCCTCCACTTCAAGTCAGAGATTATCACTATTGAGACAAAGGGGCATTAAGCAGGAGGGTTACAAGGAGCAAAAGTAAAGAAAGTCCTGTTTTCTGATGAATGACTTCCCCCAAACCCGGGGCCTTAACCCGATGAGAAGTAACAACTGTAAGGAGATCGAAAGATGTTCCCTATATGGAAATGGACATTTGAATGACCAAAATCATTCAGTGCAGGATCAAAGATTTTATTACTAAAGAAAATATTTTTAATATATGATATGTCTGAGTTTTCATCCAGGAGCAGGGGATACCTTAAATTATACTTAAAGGGATATATAGAAGGAAAAGTTAGTTTGTAATTACATCTCAAAAGCATATTTATTTCTTATATTTCTATTACAGTTTTAAAATGGGACAGGGAAAAAATATATCTGACTACTATTACAAATTGGTATGTGCCAATTTTATTTCCAGAGAAAATAGCACTTAAGGCATTAAGTGAGATAAAGTCATATTGGTAAAAAGCAAATTTCATCAGGAAAATATGAGTTACAAACCTCAAGGCACCTAACAGCATAACTTTGATATATATCAAACTAAAACTCATATAAATTCAAGAAGTAATTGAAATAGATGTGTAAGACTTTATACGTGCAAAATAATTTCTGTTCCATTAAAAATTTAATGAAACATGCACTAAAACTGACCCTCTATTACATCTTAAAGAATATGTCAACAAATTTACCAAATCAGAAGTCAATGCAAGCCATATTTTCTGGCAACAATACTATTATACTCTTCTAAATATCTATGGTCATAGAGGAAATCTGAATGTAAATTACAAATATTTATAAATAAATAATGACAGCAGTATGTGTTTGCCTGTCTGCATGCTCATATGTTATAAAGAGGTACTCAGGTGAAACTTTCTAATATTAAATATATTTATTGGGAAACCATAAAGAAATATACTGTGGATTCATTAAAGAAGGTAGAAAACACAAAATATACAAAAATATAAAAAGAAGAAATTAAGAGGAAAAGAATTAACTATATAAAATAAGTATAAACTAAATGCTAATTCTTGGTAAAACTAATAAATACAAAGTCTTTGATAAGCCTGATCAAAGGAATAAGTGTAAATTTCACAGCTTTTGACAAATGCATAATCTCATGCATTCATCATTACAATACCACATAGAACAGATTCACCACCATAAAAATCTCCTATTCATTTCTCCATCCCCTGAACTCCTGGCATCACTGAGTATCATTATTATATCATATAGAGTGCATTTACTACCCTAAAGATCTTCTGCACTCTATTTATTCATATCTGCCCACCTCAGTTCAGTTCAATCACTCAGTCGTGTCCGACTCTTTTCCACTCCATGGACTGCAGCACGTCAGGCCTCCCTGTCCATCACCAGCTCCCAAGGTTTACTCAAACTCATGTCCATTGAGTCAGTGATGCCATCCAACCATCTCCTCCTCTGTTGTCCCCTTCTCCTCCTGTCCCCAATCCCTCCCAGCATCAGGGTCTTTTCCAATGAGTCAGCTCTTCGCACGAGGTGGCCAGAGTATTGGAGCTTCAGCCTCAGCATCAGTCCTTCCAATGAACTCCCAGGACTGATCTCCTTTAGGATGGACTGGTTGGATCTCCTTGCAGTCCAAGGGACTCTCAAGAGTCTTTTCCAACACCACAGTTCAAAAGCATCCATTCTTCTGCACTCAGCTTTCTTCACAGTCCAACTCTCACATCCATACATGACCACTGGAAAAACCATAGCCTTAACCAGACAGACCTTTGCTGGCAAAGTAATGTCTCTGCTTTTTAATATGCTATCTGAGTTGGTCATAACTTTCCTTCCCAGGAGTAAGCGTCTTTTAATTTCATGGCTGCAATCACCATATGCAGTGATTTTGGAGCCCCCCCAAAATAAAGTCTGACACTGTTTCCACTGTTTCCCCATCTATTTCCCATGAAGTGATGGGACTGGATGTCATGATCTTAGTTTTCTGAATGTTGAGCTTTAAGCCAACTTTTTCACTCTCCTCTTTCACTTTCTTCAAGAGGCGCTTTAGTTCTTCTTCACTTTCTGTCATAAGGGTGGTGTCATCTGCGTATCTGAGGTTATTGATATTTCTCCCGGCAATCTTGATTCCAGCTTGTGCTTCCTCCAGGCCAGCGTTCCTCACACCCTGGTAAATAATAACCCATTCATTGTATCCATAGTTTTGCCTTTTCCAAAATATCATTTGATTGGAATCACACAGTCTATAGCCTTTTTGGAAAGACTGTCTTTTTTTCACTTAGCAATATGCATTTATGTTTCCTGCATATATTTTGTGGCTTGAGAGCTCATTTGTTTTATGCTGCATACTATTCCATTGTACAGGAATAACATAGCTTATTTAACCAGTCACCTTTTAAAGAACTTGGTTGTTCCAGTTTGGACAATTCTGAAAAAAGTTGTGGTAAACATTTGTGCAAATTAGTGCAAACATGTTTTCACCTCATTCACATGAACTTGTAAGATTGGAATTGCTGGATTGCATAGGAAGCCTATGTTTGCATGTGTACATGCTAAGTTGTTTCAGACGCATGTCCACCTCTTTGCGACTCTCTGGACTGTAGCCTGCCAGGCTCCTCTGTCCATGGAGTTCTCCAGACAAAAATACTGGGCGGGTTGCCATGCCCTCCTCCAGGGGATCTTCCTGACCCAGGGACTGAACCTGAGTCTCTTATGTCTCCCGTATTTGGCAGGTGAGTTCTTTACCACTAGTGCCATCCGGGGAGCCTATGCTGAGCTTTGTAAGAAAGTTCTGTGTTATTTTGATTCATGTGAGAGGTTCTGCTGCTCTGCCTCCTCACCGCCATTTGGTGTTGTCAGGGTTTGCATATTAACCATTCAGATAGTTGTGTAATGGTATCTTATTGTTTTGATGTGCAATTTCCTGGTGACAGATGATGTTGAACACCTTTTCGTGGGCTCATTGACATGTGTATATGTTTTTGGTGAGTTGTCTATTCATATCTTTTGCCCATGTTTTAATTGGGTTGTTTGTTTTCTCATTGTTAATTGTTGACAGTTCTTTGTACATTTTATATACAAGGTTTTTTTTTTTAAATCGGATATGGGCTCTAGTATATTTTTTCCTACTTTGTGGCTTGTACTTTTATTATTTTAAAAGTTACTTTCAAAGAGCAGAATTTTTTATTTTAAAAGACGTCTGACATCAACTTCATTTATTTCACAGATTGTGATTTTGGTGTTGTTTCTAAAAATGCATCTTTAAACTCAAGGTAGATTTTCTCCTATGTTATTTTATACAAGTTTTATGGTTTTGCATTTTACATTTGGGTCTATGACTCATTTTGAGTTCATTTTTAGAAAGGTGTTAGGTCTGTGTCATATTTTTTCCATGTACATGTCTCATTTTTCCAGTAACATTTTTAAAAAGATCATTCTTTTTTCCATTAAATTTATTTTATTCTTTGTCAAGGATCTGTTGGCTATGTTTGTGTGGGTCTATTTCTGTGCTCTTTCTTTTCTGTTACACTAATCTATTATTTTGCCAATATCATAGTTTTAATTACTGTAGCTTTATGGTAAGTCTCGAAGTCAGACAGTATCATTCTACAGATTTGTTCTTGTTCAATATTGTTTTAGCTATTCCAGATCTTTTTCTTTTTGATATACTAAAAACTGGAGGATCAGTTTGTCAACATGTGCAAAATAACTTACTGGGATTTTTGTCTGAGATTTCATTGCATCTCTAGATAATATTGGGAAGAACTGATATCTTAACTGGTGTCTGAGTTTTCCTTGCCTCCTAGATCTGTCTGTTACTAACAGAGGAGTTTTGAAATACCCAACTATTTTTCTGGATTTGTCGATTTCTCATTAAATTCTATCAGTTTTTGCTGCCTATATTTTGATGCTTTTCTCTTAAGGAACAAGCACATTAAGTACTGTTATGTTTTCCTGGTGAATTGACCCCTTTATCATTATGTGATGACTCTCTTTATCCCTGAAAGTTATCATTGCTTCTGAAGTCGGCTTCATCTGCCATTAGTATAGGGTCAGCTTCATCTGCCATTAGTATAGGCACTTTTGCTTCTTTTGATTCATTTTGGGATTGCATATCTTTTATTCCTTAACTTTAAAAATTTTTCATAGCACAGCAAGTTTTAATCTCCCACCTTCAGGGGAGGAAAAGTGGTGAAGTCCACATTTGAAAGTGACAGTGAAACCGCTCAGTCGTGTCTGACCTTTGTGACCCCACGGACTGTAGCCTACCAGGCTCCTCCGTCCATGGGATTTTCCAGGCAAGAGTACTGGAGTGGGTTGTCATTTCCTTCTCCAGGGTATCTTCCCAACTTAGGGATTGAACCTGGGTCTCCTGTATTGTGGGCAGACGTTTTACCATCTGAACCACCAGGGAAGCAGAAATCCACCTTCAGAAACACCCAAAATATTGTCTGGCACTTTGGTACAGAAAGGATTTGGTCCAATCTCCTTCTCGCTCAAGATCCTGAAACATAAATTTGGTAGCTCAAAACCACTCTGGGCTGGGATAAGGTTGAAGGTGGACAGGGATGTGTTCTGGGACAGATGAGCAGAGCATGGATGTGAGCTCAAACTCTTTCCGACAGAGGTGTTGGTCCTGGGTGGATGATGGAGAGTCAGTCACGGCAGCCTGAGAGTTCAGGCCGCGCACACGTTGCTGTGGTTACTTTCCTTTGCCCAGGCCAGCAGCTCATGCTCCTGAACCACAGGTGACTCTCCCTCAGGGCCCCGTCACAAGGCACTGGTCTGGAAGACGTTCCCACAAACTCAGATCAGCCCAGCCCAATCCTTACTCCAACCCTCATGTGTTACCACATCTGGGAGTCTTCTAATGAGGATGCTGAGGTCTCCCTGGCGTCTCCACCAATGCCAGGGGCAGCTTTGGCAGAGTTAGTGTTTCCTACCATGGCCCTCCAGTGTAGACCACGTGGGGGCCTTGCCGGACCACAGCCACCGGGGGCCAGACTTCACGTCGCTGATGAGGGCTGGTAACAGGGCTTCCTCTGTGGGTCTCGGCAGGCTCAGTGAAGACACTGCCTGGTTCCTGCGGCGTCTTCATCCCCACCAGCCTGATGACCCTGCTCTTAAGGCGCTGGATTACGCCCCCAGGGAGCCACGGCTGCAGCCCATTCCCTGGACCAGAGTTGCTCCCAGACCCCTCCAGAGATGAGACACGGAAGCGGTCATGGCCAGATGCCGGCAGGCTGGACTAGCGCGCGGCCCAGTGCGTCCAAAGAGAGCTGCCCGAGGCGTCTGCGGCCAGGCTGCTGACCGCGCGTTACAGGAGACTCGCCGCAGCTGCCGGAGACACCCTGGTCCTTTACTTTCAGTCTCTGTTTTCTCTGTGAATAATTAAAGTGAGTTTCTTGCTGAGCACTCATGTGTTTTTTGATCCACTGTCAGTGTCTGTTTTTTACTGGGTGTATTTAGACCGTTCACATTTACAGTGGTTATTGATATAGCTGTATTAATTTCTATCATATTTGTAAATTTATTTTTTAAATTCATCACACTTTTCTTTTGTTACTTTACTCTATTCACACTATTTTCTACCTTTTCTAATTGCAAATCAGTATATGGTTCTATATTCTCCCCTCTCTTAGCATATCAATTATACTTTGTAAATTATTTTACTGGTTGCTCTAAAGACGGCTACATACATTTACAATTAATCTAAGCCTACTCGTGAATACACTATGCCACTTCATAAGTACAGCAGGGACTTTCTAACAGATGAGGTCCAATTTCTCTCTGTCATTCCTTCTAACACTGCTGTTCTTCATTTCACTTATTTATAAGCTATAATCATAGCTATCTTTTAGAGCAGCTAAGAATAAGGGAAATATGTTTATTGCTTGTTCAGTCACTCAGTTCTGTCCAGCTCTTTGCCACCCCATGAGCTGCAGCATGCCAGGCTTCCCTGTCCTTCACTGTCTCCCGGAGTTTGGTCAGACTCATGTCCGTGGAGTCAGTGATGCTATCTAACCTTCTCGTCCTCTGCTGCCCTTCCTGTTGCCCTCAATCTTTCCCAGCATCAGGGTCTTTTCCAGTAAGTCAGCTCTTTGCATCAGGTGGCCAAAGTATTAGAGTTTCACCTTCAGCATCAGTCTTTCCAATGAATATTCAGAGTTGATTTCCTTTAAGATTGACTGGTTGGATCTGCTTGTCCAAGAGACTCTCAAGAGTCTCTTCCAGCACTGCAGTTCAAAAGCACTAGTTCTTTGGTGCTCAGCCTTCTTTATGCTCCATGACTACTGGAAAAACCATAGCTTTGACTGTATAACTTTTGTTGGCAAAGTGACGTCTCTGCTTTTTAATATGCTGCCTAGGTTGGTCATAACTTTTCTTCTGAGGAGTAAGCATCTTTTACTTTCAAGGCTGCAGTCACCATCCACATGTGATCTTGGAGCCCAGAAAAATAAAGTCTGACACTGTTTCCACTTTTTCCCCATCTATTTACCATGAGGTGATGGGACCCAGATGCCATGATCTTAGTTTTTTGAATGCTGCATTTTAAACCAGCTTTTCACTCTCCTCTTTTACCCTCATCAAGAGGCTCTTTAGTTCCTCTCCATTTTCTGCCATTAGAGTGGTATTTACATATCTGAGGTTGTTGATATGTCTCCTGAGAATCTTGATTCCAGCTTGTGTTTCATCCAGCCCAGCACTTCGCGTGATGTACTCTGCATAGATGTCACACAAGTGGAGTGACAATATGCAGCCTTGAGGTTCTCTTTCCCCAATTTGGAACCAGTTCATTGCTCTATGTGATCTTGGAGCCCAAGAAAAATAAAACCTGTCGTATCTGTCTTGGATACCTGTTCCTTTTCTTTTGTCTGTTTTCCCTTTGTGTTAAGCTTGGGGAGTTTCTTTTTTTTTTTTTATTTATTTATTTTTTTATTATTATTATTATTTTTTCCAGTGGGTTTGTCATACATTGATATGAATCAGCCATGGATTTACATGTATTGGGAGTTTCTATTCATGTGTCTTCATATCATATATCACTGATCCCTTCCTCAGCTATTTCTGCTGATGAGCCATCAAAGGCAGGGTTACTGAGTTTTCTTGTTGTTGTTTGGTTTGTTTCTAACATTTAGTTTTGATAATTTCTTAGAATTTCCATATCTCTCTTACATTGCCCATCTGTTCTTATACATTTTCACTTTTCCTTCAGAGCTCTTAGTATACTAATTACAGGCATTTTAAATTCCTGTCATTTCTGAGTCTAGTTCTGGTTCTTGCTCTGTCTCTTGGGACTGTGGGGTTTTTACTGTTCGTCTTTTTTATCTTTTATCATATCTTGTAATTTTTACTGAAAGCTGGACATGATGTAGTGAGTAAAAACACTGAGATGAACAAACCTTTACTGTAAGATTTTGCATTTCTCTGGCAAAAAGTTATTCTGCATTTACTGTTTGCTGTATCTGTAAGTGTCAGAGGTTAACACTTCCGCTGGTGTTCTTATTTTTGTGTCCTGTGTTGACCTTTTCTTTTTCCTGGAGGCTCTTTCTTAAATAGAACCTAAGCATTGCAGTTCTTTCAGCTATAATTCCATGTTATTATGAAGGAGTCCTACTGGTGGAGCAGTAGGGGTGAAGGGGAAGTGTCCTCTGACCCCATCACTAGGTCTGTCTGTTTTTGGCCTGTGCCCTGGTCTGCGAGCCTTGCAAGTAGCTGTTAGCTTTTCTCCCCTGCAGTGAATCAGGAGGGGCCTGGAGTTGTGCATTTCCATTCTCCTATATGAAAAGCTTGAAGAAACTGGTTTTGGACATTTCACTTGCCTCCTATCAGCTAGGGTCTGATGAAATCATCTCCCTGGAAGGAAAGCCTTTGTTAAGGAGAGTAGACTGCCCTGGGTGTATTTCAAAATAGTTATTTTTCCCCTTCCCCTGCCAGAAACAGCAGGGTAGGGGTGAGTGGGGTGGTTCTCTGACCTTCACTATGAGAAGCTGGTGAGGTTCATGAGGGTAAAACTCACAACTGTGGGGATCTACCTAATGCTGGGTCTCCAGGAGCCTTTTAAAAAACTCTTAAGCTGGTCCAGACTGTCTCCAGCAACTGGTCAACTACCGCTTATGTGTTCTTACCAGGTCCTGGGCCATGTGGCCACTGTTTCCAAAGAGTAGTGATTCTCTGCATTTATCTGTCGCTCCAGTTTAGGAGCCTGAGACCTCAGTCTCTGGGAGATGTAAGAAGGGTCATTGATTTTCAGTCTGTTCAGTTTTGTGATGACAAAAGTGAAGGTCTCCAACATTTTCACACGTTAGACCCCAGCGATCTTCTCGATGAACTACTAAATGCAAAAGAACAGGTTACAGAGTTGTAAAAACTATTAAAGATCATTAAAAATGTAGTGTGTCAACATAAGATACAAACATTTTATAACCCTTATATGAATACCAAAGTTAGTACAAAAACTGAAAATTGTAGGTCCACCTCTCTTTTGAACATAGAGGCAAATGTCCTAAATAAAATATTTAAAAGTGATCCAGCAGAATTTGCAGGATCTTAGTTCCCCAGTGAGGGATCAAACTCATGCCCCTTGGAGAGGAAGCATGTAATCTTAACCATTGGATCACCAGGGAAGTCCCTGACAGGATTTTTTTTTGTAGTTTCTTTTCCTTTAGAAAATATTTTTGGAAAAGCATCTTAGCTTTTCAGACAGCTTCATTACCAAAATTGAGATACCTTTTATTTTCAATTCATGGAACCATTTATTGAGGACAGAACGCTGGGCCCCAAGAAGATATTCTATATGTATTTTCATTGAATGGGTGAATATCACATGCAAGTCTCTCTAAGGGGAGTGGTGAGACATATAGTGCAAAGGGCAAGGTCATTGACCTTCAGGAGCGCCAGTCTCTCTTGGGAGGAGTCAGCCATAAACATAACAGACTAATACAAATCGGATTGTGATAATTTCCCCCATAGAGAAACTGTCGCAATTCTGTAAGTTTGTATGGGAAAGACAGATTAATTGCAAAAGGCAGTGTGTATTTAGATCATGGTTTAAGAAATAGGGAGAGAGCAAGCTTTATGACTAAATCTCACGATTACCAAGAATCATAGAATTAGATGTGCACCATGGTCTATCAGAGGCTTAGTTATTGCAAATTACATCATAGAATTGTTTCAGAATGCTTATTCTGGGTTCCAAAAAACTGATTGCAGAACCTGAGTTTTTCAAAACTCAGTCAGTCTAAGAGGTAGTATCCTGTCACTTTTATGGCAAATAAGAGATACCCTTGGTATCTTGTCTCACTGTGCATGACTTAAAGATTCAGCCCCTCCATGTCTCTGGAGATCCTCAGGAAAGTTTCAGATGAGCGCTTGAATAGTCCTGTCCAGAGATTTTGCCCTGTCCCTGCTTTTCATGATGTGGTCCAAGCTCCAGAAGCCTCTTACACAAGTGCCTCATCTTGTCACGGCTGCTTGTGCCTCAGTGGCCCTCTGGGCCCTCAGTGGGACTGCTTCTTACGTCTGTCCAGCCGTGAAGTTGTTGTATTCATATAAAAGTGAAAAGGTCTGTCTCCACACCGTGCGGCCCTTTGTGAAACGGGCGCCGGTGTGGCCTGTGCTGACCTGTCCCTGAATCTCTCTCTCTAACACACACACACACACACACACACAGACAGACAGACACACACACACACAGACACACAGACAGACAGACAGACAGACAGACACACAGACAGACATACACACACACACACACACACACACACACATCTTCCTTTCTCTTTAGCATCCACATGAACTTACGTAATTTGGAAAGTGGACCATCTTCTAAGAGGTACTCTGTTTTCCTATTCCCCATGAATTTTCCCATTACTCTTTTTCAGGCAAACACTCTCCATTCCCAAGTCAGGCAAAAAAAAAAAAAAAAAAATCACTTCCAAATCTTGGAAGCTCAGTTCATCAGTTTCTGAGCTCTGTCTGATCACTTCTAACTCCCAATATAGGATATGAATCACCCTTCACAGACAGGAAGACCAAAAATCCTTTCACTTTTTTTCTTTGATTGCCAGGTCCTTTTTTGCCGAGTAACTCTCCGGGGCCTTGTGCCATGTTTCAGACACAGGGATCTCTCTGGAGGGCGCCCGGAAGCCCGCTGTGCAGACTCACCACCCTTCTCCGGAGACCTTCTGCCTCCTCAGCTGCTGCCAGGCCGTACACACAGCCCCCTCTGCTTGCAGGCCCTTCAGATCCTTTCTCTCTCTCCATCCCAACCCCGTTCCAGAGGATTCTTCTAGTTGCGCTTCTCTCTCTGTGTGTGTAGGGGGCTGTTCCTCTCCAGCTTCTATAGTTTTTCCTAAGCGACTCTGCTTCTAGAAAGAGTCTATTTAGCTTTTCTTCTACCTCTTCAAAAGGTATGTGATTTCCTAAAGGCTTGGGCAACAGAGAATTAAGATGTTGTGCACTTTCAGTCCTGCAATATTCCTTCCCTTATGCAACGTTGGACAGAGGAGCCCTTTTCCATTATAGATCATTACAAGATAATGAGTATAGTTACCTGTGCTATACAGTAGGTCCTTGTTGGTTATCTATTTTATATATAGTGATATGTAGATATATTTATCCTTTTCCCCTTTCCCCTTGGAGAAGGAAATGGCAACCCACTCCAGTGTTCTTGCATGCGAAGTCCCGTGGACAGAGGAGCCTGGTGGGCTGCTGTCCGTGGGGTTGCACAGAGTCGGACACGACTGAAGCAGCTTAGCAGCAGCAGCACCTTTCCCCTTTGCTAACCACGCATTTGTTTTCTGTCTGTGAGTCTATTTCTGTTTTAACATAAGTTCATGTCTATCATTTTTTTTTTTTTTTAGATTCCACGTATAAGTGATATTACTCTCATATCCAACCTCTGGCTTCTAGTCTATTAATATGTTTTTAATATGTGCAATGGTTAATTGTATATGTCAACTTGACTAGGTTGCCAGGTGCCCAGGTATTTGGTTGACCACATGTCTGTAAGGTGACTCCGGAAGCGCTTAGCATCATCCTGAGTGAAGAAGGTACTCTCAGTGTGAGTGGCCATCATCCAATCTGTTGAGGGTCTGAAGAGGACCGAAAGGCAGAGGGAGGGAGAATTTGCTTTCCCTGGTTTTGGAATGCAATATACACCATTGGTTTGCACGGGTCTCAGGCCTGCAGGCTCTGACTGGAATGATATCACTAGCTTTCCTGGGTCTCTAGACTGCAGATGGTGGATTTAGGACTTAGATTCCATGATTCATGAGCCAATTCCTTATATTTCTGTCCCAGTCTCTCTCTCTCTATTTCTCTGGAGAACCCTGACTAATATATTTTTCTGATTGGAAATTTTCTCTTCACTCTTGAAGCCAAATATTTCCTTGGCTCCTCTACCACTTCAAATATGAAGTTCAGCCAACTCTTCTCATTTTTTCTTGCCTTTTCCACTTTCTTGTCATTTTCTCCAGCTCTCACTAGGCCTGCACTTTAGAGTTTAAATTACTATCCAGACTCTTAGAGGATCATTCATTCATTTTTAGATTAACTTTTAGGGTATTATTATTGTGTTTCACACTATTATACGAAATGATTTCTGTAGTTTGAATAAGGCATAGTAAATATCCAGGGAAAACTGAGGGTCTGACCTAGGAGAGTCAGACTTTCTGATGAGATTCTAAGCTCCATCCTCCTGGTGTGGAAAGGAGATACGGCAGACCACGGGGAGCATGGGAAGGAGACAGCTGAGGGGCAACGGCAGAGGCCCTAGAAGTGAAAAGTGAGCAGCTTAGGACAGGGCTGGCAAACGCCCAGAGAAGCGTCACAACCCTCCATTTCCCTGCTCGCGTTGAACACAGCTGGGCAGTCTTAGTCCTGCACCTGGAAACAGCCTCAATCCAGTGCCCTACGAGGTACAACAAATACACGCATCCAAACTGACACATAAGATAAAGATCTTCTTCCCCCTTGGATTCATAGTTTAGAAAAAATGAGATGAAATCAAGTTGATGTTAAGAAGACTGTGGGTGTGGATTTTGCTTCCAAAATTACTAATGACAGAAGACATATTTATACTAATGTGTAATGTTGGTTTTCTGACTAGCATGAGTCAGTCCCACCAAAGGGTCCATCCAAGAAGATATAGTCAGTAATCACTGGTATTGACTGTGATATGTGACGCCTTCAAATGATTGTCCTCAGCTTCCAAGAGATTAATCACCTTGGGTACACACGGGGGCATAGCCTTCAGTTGTCCATTGGTTTCAGTTCAGTTCAGTCGCTCAGTGGTGTCTGACTCTTTGTGACCCCATGGACTGCAGCACGCCAGGATTCCCTGTCCATCACCAACTCCCAGAGCTTACTCAAACTCATGTCCATCAAGTTGGCAATGCCATCCAACCATCTCATCCTCTGTCGTCCCCTTCTCCTCCTGCCTTCAATCTTTCCCAGCATCAGGATCTTTTCTAATGAGTCAGTTCTTTGCAACAGGTGGCCAAAGTATTGGAGTTTCAGCTTCAGCATCCATCTTTCCAATGAACATTCAGGACTGATTTCCTTTAGTTGGATCTCCAACTGCTGGTTCGGCCTCCTTGAAGTCCCAGAGACTCTCAAGAGTCTTCTCCATAGTCCAAAAGCATCAATTCTTTGACGCTCAGCTTTCTTTAAAGTCCAACTCTCATATCCAAGTATGACTACTGGAAAAACCATAGCCTTGAGTAGACGAACCTTTGTTGGTAAAGTAATGTCTCTGCTTTTTAATATGTTGTATAGGTTGATCATAGCTTTTCTTCCAAGGATTGGTTTACTGAAGCCTATACAACTTGCCATCATAAATGACACACAAATCTTCTAGCAAATAAGTTGATGTCATTGTGGTAAATATGATTCTGTCCTCAAGACCCTTCCTTTCCAGACTCCCTTGACATCCCAGACTTCTGTTACTTCTCCATGTCCATACCTCTGGGTAGAATTCAGCACACTGAAGAGGTAAAAATCAATGATGATAATGTGATACAATGATTTTTATTTTCATGCTTTTCAGTATGCTGCAGAAAATTCAAAAGAGAAATTCAAAAATGTTTTACAAGGCATGTTGCATATGTCACTCTGGGTACATATATAGTATCCTGATGCTGCAGACAACTGCTTAGCTGTTCATTTTATTAAGGAAAAAACCCAGAGTCTCTTAAAAGCTAAAACTGAACCACATTTTAATTTTAATATTTAGAAAATCAAAAAGAACATTTTGGCAAGCTTGTGATTATTTCTAATTGCCTTAGAGAACTAGTGTTCTGGAGAGGGGTTTGATAAGAAACAAAGCAGAGAGAATCGATTTTGTGTGCTATTTAATTGGATGCCAATGCCACACTCCATACAGCACCACTGTGTCACGCCAGTTCCTGCTGCAGAGGGCAGGGCAGAAGAGAAGCAATGCTTGGGCAACCTGTGGGCCAATCCCTGTGGAAAGGCTCAGGAATGCACGCTACCCGGGCATGCACATTTATCAAATGATTTACACGATTTTTTTCCTAGCCTGTACTGCAGACATGACACAATTACTAGATTTATTAATTCCTTGTTGCAGGGACTAGAGATTTCCCCATGTGATGGACTAATGCATATTGCATTAGCTCCGACATCTGGGGCTCTACACCCACCAACTTCAAGAGATTAACCGAAACAACAATGCAAGTTTCCCTTTGCCTCGATATGAGTCTCCCCTCTGGCTCCCGCCTTCCCTTCCTCCCCACATCCTCTCCTTTCTCCTGCTCTCTTAAGCACTCAACAGGCTTTTCTCAGCAATGAAAGCAAGAAAGTGTTTGATTTACAACCTCATTTTGTCTCCACTTGTATTTCACCTTCCATCTTCACATTTCTTATTGAAAACCAGGATGAGTGGGGGAAGACGTATGGACTATCTATTTTCCTCTCAATCTTTCAAGTCTTTGGAGAAGCACCAATCACCATTCAAGTTGTCAAGAATTCTATCAAGATCTAGAAGCAGGGCTCGAAGGAGCACAATAGCATATGGTTCTCACATTAGACCTGGGGCCTGGGGGCCACTTCATCTTTGGCGGGGCTAAGAGCCGGCAGAGGATGAGATGGCCACACGCCTACTGGGATGCTGTCCTCTCCTGCACCTGCTCAGATAAATGCCTTCTGGCCTCGTCATTTTTATTGCCTGAAATCCCTCTGCTGGCGGCGCTGTTCTGTCACTGTCTCCCACATTCTTTTGTTCCTCCCATCTTCTTTTGTTCCTGCTGTTCAACCCTCGTGCTCCGGATGTTTCGATGTTTCAGGCGCAGCTCCCAATCTCAGTTGTTTGTAAAGTTGCCTGTGGAAGCAGGCCAAGTTTTTAAAAAGCGAGGAGAAGCCCCGTCACATAGATGTTACCTGATGCACAGCCTCAACTTCAGAGAGATGATGTCATAGTCATCATGACCCGGTCACTCGTGTCCTCACTAACAGGGCCACCACGGTCCCAGCCAATATGTCACCAGACGGGAATATGTGCCCTCATTTGCCAATCTTTCTTTTTCCCCAACGAAGCCAGAAATATTGATTTCCATGTAAACTTTTCCTACTTATAAACCTTGGCAACTAATTCACGTTTTTAAGGAAAGTGTAGTGCAAGGCAAACAAAACCCACTCATAGATGTGATTAGCTCCATGCATTGATTGTTCTGGGTTAGGACTCTATCCCAAGTAGATATGTCAGGAAATGCCAGGAATGTTGGTCCAGAAGTTCAGACTTTTTGGATAGTTTTTATCTTCAAAGAACTACCTCTCAATCTACTTTTGTCAAAAATACTTTTACTCTCTTACAAGCCTCCTCATCTCTTAATATCAATTCACCAAATGTTTATTTGAGTATCTCTGATAACTGTGATAGCATCCAGGACACAGTGAGAAATGCAAAGATATTGGGAATGGATTAGACTGCTACAAAATTGACCCAAATTAGTGGAGAAGGCAATGGCAACCCACTCCAGTACTCTTGCCTGGAAAATCCCATGGGCAGAGGAGCCTGGTGGGCTGTAGTCCATGGGGTCTCGAAGAGTCCCACATGACTGAGCAACTTCACTTTCACTTTTCATTTTCATGCATTGGAGAAGGAAATGGCAACCCACTCCAGTGTTCTTGCCTGGAGAATCCCAGGGACAGAGGAGCCTGGTGGGCTGCAGTCCATGGGGTCACGAAGAGTCGGACACGACTGAGCAACTTCACTTTCACTTTTCACTTTCATGCACTGGAGAAGGAAATGGTGCAACCCACTCCAGTGTTCTTGCCTGGAGAATCCCAGGGACAGAGGAGCCTGGTGGGCTGCCGTCTATGGGGTCGCACAGAGTTGGACACGACTGAAGCGACTTAGCAGCAGCAGCAGTGTTGGCTTAAACAAGGTGAATATCTGCTTCTCACATCACGCTCAGTAATAAACAGTTCAGAGGTGGTATAACGTCTCCACAGTGTCAGGGACCTAGAATGCATCTAAACTGTGGCTCTATTATCCCTGAAGTGTGGACCTTAACGTTATGGCCCAAGATGGTTCAGTACTTACTCCTGTCAAGTAATTCCAATGTCACTGTGGCAAAATGAAGAGCAATGAAGAAGAAACACTGGGTTTTATTTTTTTAGCTTTCTATTTTATATCGGCGTACAGTTGATTAGCAATGTTGTGAAAGTTTCAGGTGGACAGCAGAGGGACTCAGCCACACATTGCGTGGACACATCCATGTACCCCTTCTCCCCCAGACGCCCCTCCCAGCCCCAGACTCGCTGAATGTCGAGCAGAGTTCTCTGTGCTCCAGTAGGTCCTTGCTGGTTCTCCACTTTAAATACAGCAGTGTGTACACGTCCGTCCCAAACTCCCTGACTGTCCCTTCCCCTCCTTCTTCCCACCCTGTAACCGTAAGTTCGTTCTCTAAATGTGTGCATCTCTTTCTGTTTTGTAAATAAGTTCGGTTGTACCGTTTCTTTTTAGACTCCACATGTAAGGGGTGTCAGACGATATTTCTCCTTCTGTCTTACTTCACTCAGTAACACAACCTCTGAGCCCGCTGGGTTTTAACTGACTCTCTCTGGAAATGACCTAACTCAGGGTTCGATCACATTATGTTCATGATAGTCACTTGGTGCCAGCTTATCGGCATGGAAGGAAGGTAAGTGTGGAGGACCACACAGTTGGTGACTCTTATTCTTTGCTAAACCACCATGTCCACATGCCATCTGCCAGGAATATGAATTGTCCAAGGTAGGGAATACCCAGAAGGTTTTAATACATAGCCTGTATACTCACTCCATGTATAAATCTTTATCACATGATTATTCTTAGCTTCAGAGGCCACTGGTTGAGATATATAGTTTTAATTCTGGGTGACAATGTGCTTAACTAAAATTTAAGATTCTATTAGGTTAGAAAAAAGAGAAAATACTGGGTTGGCCAAAAAGTTCCTTTGGGTTTTTCCATAGCATTGTATGAGAAAATCTGAATGACCTTTTTGGCCAACCCAATAGATGCTGGGAGACAAGGAGAACATTTTGCTATGATGAACTGGACATAGTCTTTGCCCCAAAGGAACTTATCATTTAGTGGGAAAGATAGATGTGTACATAACTGATTACATTGAGATTAATTAATTGTGTTCTACCTTAAAAGACAAAAGTGTTATGGGAAGCACACACAGCGAGGGGAGAGGTAATCCATTGCTGATAACTAAGAATCAAACAAGTGTAATGAGTTAGAGAAAAATGCATACTTCAGAATATGCCAGGGTCCTGGGAAAAGTCCACCGATCCAATCAGGATTACCTTCAAAGCTGAGTAGACAGAATCATGTTTCCCACAGGATGGAAGTTAAGAAGGGTCAAATGCTGGTCGGAAACCCTGCGTCTTGCTTTCTTCCACATGGTCCAGATTTAAACTTATCACTTGAGCCTATTATTCACAACATGTTCTTTCAATTTCAAAATGTCCTGATTTGGGCAATAATAAACTATTTGGTCACTCTAACTTTTCGGGACTGGGTTTTAGGAGAGCAGGAGAGAATGTGGGGAGGGGAGCTAGGAAATGGTAGAAGTTTGGGTGATGCCCAAAGTGATTTTTTCCCCAAGACCTTGTAAGTGTTCACTGAAGTTACTGACTTCAGGATAGCACGAGTGTAACTGGGTTTCTCAAGGGAAAGAGTGAATGGAATGAAGTCAGTATACTAGATGGAATGGAATTATTCCAAGAAGACAGGGGACAGAGGAGCCAAAGTGAGGGGTAGGGGAGTGCAAGGCAGCAACCTTGGAAATTTGCAGAAATCTTGGAGAGAGCTGCTAGATTGCACAGTGGTGAGATGGAAGGCTCAAGTCAAGCTTATCTTGTTTGCCAGGGGATAGGACTGCTACAAGCATCATCAGCGTTATATCTTACACTTTGGTGTAGATGCAACATCCTGAAGGACACTTTATTCATTGAATTGAAACTCCAAGTGGACTTTGCCTTTCCACGCACTAACAAGTCCTCCCTCAGACCCTCAAATAAATCAACAGTTCCCTTCCAACTTTTCTTTTTGAGTTCATAATCACTTTAAGAGCATAACCTAAAGTCTTCCCAATTTCTTCCTTTCCCAGATAGGATCAGACAAGCCACCCCACAGCAAGGCTCACTGCTAGTAACTTCCTTCTCCGCTGTTCACTCGTAGCTAACTCAGACAATGGGATGACAAAGAGAAAGCAGTGGTTTGAGGCAAGTTTGCCCATGTGACACTCAATGAAAACATGTAAACAAACAGTGAACTGGCATAAAGGAGACCTGGGTTGTGTCTTAATTTGGAATCATCTACATTCTTCGGGAAAGTCACTTCACCTCTTTGAATTTGAATTTAAGAATTCAAGGAACGATGTTTAGAGATCAGACCAATTCTTGGCTAAATGCATTCCACAAAACTCATTCGAGGAGATCCTGTTCTTTTAGCAGAAAAATGCTGTCATTGTAGCACCTGAGGAAGCCACATCACACACTGGAATTCCTTGAGAGAGTTCTTGTCCCCAGAATTTCTGTTTAATTCAGATCTTCCATACCCCAAACAAAGGATGTCTCTATTGCTATTTCACATTTCAGAACAAAGCTGGCTCCATCATCTGGATGCTCTCATGAATCACATATTCTCTCTTTTCACTCACGTCCATGCATCTGTATTCATATTGTTTTATTTTCACCTCTTGCTTCTTCTGGTTATGCCTAGGATATGCTATGTCCAAATTACCTGGGTGTGGCTGGGGCAGCTTCACCTAAATGCTTTCGGCTTCTCCCTTCTCAAGGCCACCTCTACTCTGGGCCTTCTTCAGCTGAACGTGTAAAGTGTGCTTCTGAATTTTCAGCTTTTTTTCTGAATTATAAATTGAACTAAGATTTGTCTATTCTTATTTTTGAATTTTAGAATTTTTTTGAAGGGGCTGGATCCACTCTTAAGTTTTCTATCTTAACCAATATTTTTCTTCTTCCTCTTAGGATTTCCTCCCAGCTCTCTTTTCTTTCCTTTTTTCCTCCTTAGCTTAAAAGGGGCTCCTATTTGCTTCTGTTACCCAAATGCAGTTAACATTTTCATATCTTGTTGCATGACATCAGCTATTTTGGGGGGAAGGGGTTAGATGGTGAACTTCATAGATAATTATATTACTTTCCCCTCGAAGTTAGGTCTCAAAGTCATTTTTTGAAAGACTAGGTGGTAAAATCTTAAAAACATATCTGGTCTTTTTTCATAGTACATTTGTTATAACTGAATGTTCTGCTTCTGTTTTTGTCAACTTTGTTAATAGCTAACCTAATGATTAACTAAGGGCATTATAGAGAGTTTTAATTACTTTTGTGTTTAATCACCTTTGCATTTACATTCAGCTGGTCTTTCACCATCCTAGATGTGGAAACAAAGATTTTCTAGAAAAAAATTATATGTGATCTTCTGGTTTGTGAAGGTATCCCATATGCCTATTTAAAAGACCTCCCTTCAAGGTGGGCTAAGAGAAAACTTGGAAGAAAGGAGACTCTGCTTTGGAAAAGCATTACTTTTGTTGCTGTTTAGTTGCTAAGTTGTGTCTGACTCTTTTGAGGCTCCATGGACTGCAGCCCGCCAGGCCCCTCTGTCCATGGGATGTCCCAGGTGAGAATGCTGAAGTAAGTTGCCATTTTCTTCTCCAGAGGAGCTTCTTGATCCAGGAATCAAACCTGTGTCTCCTGCATTGGCGGCCAAATTCTCTACCACTGAACCACCAAGGAAGCCCAGAAAAAAACATGGGCTTGTGTTATTGCAAGTAAGTCATCTAACCTTTCATCTTCATTTCCTCAACCGTATAATGTACATAATAAAACATTTCTTCCTACTTGGACATGCTTTATTGAAATTCAATAGCACACATTATCTAACATGAGTGACAGTCTATATTATTTTTCCTCTTTTTATAATTGGTTTCCTGACTTTTTCTTTCTTTGATTTTTCTTCTCTCTCTCTCTCTCTTTTTTTTTTTTTACTAATTTCTAGGTCTTTTCATTGAAATACTCTTACTGTTAAAATTTGTTTTCTCCATTGTCTATTGTGCTCTCTCCATTTTCATTTCTAATTTTGTTAATTTGGTTCTTCTCCCTTTGTTTCTTAATGAGTCTTGCTAATGGTTTGTCAATTTTGTTTATTTTTTCAAAAAACCAGCTTTTAGCTTTGTTGATTTTTGGTATGGTCTCTTTAGTTTCTTTTGCATTTACTTCTGCCCTAATTTTTAAGATTTCTTTCCTTCTACTGAAATGAGCTATTTATTTGAACAACATACAATGACTGATTTTCAATCACTCATGACCTGCAAAAATGGCAATTGCGTATTTTCAACCTTGCCCCAAAGAAAATGAGCTAGTAGAAGTCACTAACGCAAGTCGATTCTCAGCGTGCACTACTTCTCCCGTCAAACCATTTCCCCAGCTCCCCAGGAATGCACTGCTCTTCTCTTCTTAGGTTCACATGTTTTCTCTACTCTATGAAAGTTCAGGAAAAAAAGACTGAAAAAAAAAAATCTGAAAATCATGACTCACCTACTACATTTTGGTAAATAATTTTTCCTGATAAAAATTAAGTGAATTTTCTGTAGAAAGTTAGGAAAATACAAAAGGTTGAAAAACTCTTATAATTAAACATTATCTATCTACCTCCAAATTCATTACTAACATTTCTTAGATAAATAGAAAGATATAGAAATACAGCATGCAAATACAAGGGGAGAAAGAGTGTTCTCATTTTAGTTTTTAAAAATATATTTATTTTATAGCTACTATTTTGTGTTATTTTTAAATTTAATATATTATTAATATCCCAATACTATAAATTATTCTTTTTCATATCTATTCTTTTACATATCTTAACATATTTTTAAATGTTGCATGATATTTCATTTCAAGGGATTATTAAATTTGAATATTCCTCAGATGTTCACAGATGATTTTGGTCTTATAGAATGTATCATGATGAAAATTCTAATAAATCAATGTCTGCACCAATTTACAGTTCTTTGTTAAGAATAGACTACTACAAGTGGAAATTTTTTATCAAAGTTGCTCAAATGTTAATAGATTTAGTAATTTAAATTGCCCTACAGAAAGGCTGTATCAGTTTATACATCCAAGGGCAGTTCATGCATTTGTTTACTTCCCTACACCAGAGTTCTCAAACTTTTTGGTCTCAGACTCCTTTTTTTCTCTGAAAAATTACTGAGATTCACCAACATTCTTTGACTTCAGTGGGTATTATGTATATATATTTAGCACATGTGAAATTAAAAGACTGAAAAGACTCTAAATGTCTATATATTAATTTATTTTAAAATAACAATAAGCTTATATATTAATAAAAGTAATACTATGAAAAATAATTGTATCTTTCAAACTAAAAATGTCTCATCTGGCTTAATGGAATGTTGTTGGAGTCTCATACTTGCTTCTATATACATAGTCAATCTGCCTTTGGTTGAAATATATACAAAGGAAGTCCTGATTCACACATAAATGTGGTTGAAAGAGGAAAAGTATTTTAATGGCCTTTTCAGATAATTGTAGCTATATTTCTTTGAAACTACATGAAATCCAACAAGTGGTAGCTTCTTAAAGGCTGGTTGCAATTTGGAATCAGAAGTCAATGTTTTGTACTCTGCTGAGTTAAAATTCATTGGTTTATCTTAACTTAAATGGATCTTTTACACTTTCGTGATTATGTAAAATCATGTGTTAAAAAATCTTGATTTCCGAAGTTATGCAGGTCTTCCAGTCTTTGATACATCTCATTATAGAATAAATAAAAAAAAAAACACATTTATTAACATCATCATTGATCTCATCAGAAAAGTCTTTAAGTCTTAGGCAGCTATCAAAATGGTGTTTCTTAAAAGCTTGAATTTTGTGATTGGCCTAAATTGTTTTCCTTGAAGCCACAGACTACATTTATTTTCAAGACAATATCAGCCAAAATATAACTCTGAATACCCAGTTTGTCTGTCCATCATTCTTTCAGGTAAGAATGTGTTTCCTGAATAAAAATGGCTAGTGCAGTTCACATCTCAAAGTGATCTTTTTCACAACAATTGTCATATGCAATAGAAGGGCTTTAATGTTCTTCCCATATCATCACAGAATATTAAAAAGACCCATACTTAAGGGTTGAGATGTAATGAAATTAACATTTTTACTACTTCAGCAAGGACTTTCTTAAATGAAAACTATTTAATAGCTTTATTTTTTCTGCAACTTAAAGTTGGTGAAGACCACAATTACCATCAGTACAGTTTTTTTTTTTCCCCCTCCATGGTCTTAATTTGTTTTAAGTTACCATTGCTTTTGCACAATTCATGCAAGTATCAGCATAGTGATAAGGCAGATAGTATCTTAATATTACTATAAAAATAATTTTGGCCTTA
This sequence comes from Cervus canadensis, assembly GCF_019320065.1. Classification (NCBI taxonomy): domain Eukaryota; kingdom Metazoa; phylum Chordata; class Mammalia; order Artiodactyla; family Cervidae; genus Cervus; species Cervus canadensis. Next base: position 32,696,961 of record NC_057392.1, on the reverse strand, counting down.
TAGCCAAAAGGAAAGAGGGATTCTGCTATCATATTTTTATTACAGTTATTAAAACTATTCTTCCTATTCCATCTTCAATGAATGGGGATAGGAATGGATTAAAAGAATTATTTTTCACCCCCCAAGCAATATTTAATTTTCCTTACTAACATTCGAAAAACAGAAGCAAACTTCTCAACTGATGGCAGAAAGACACCATTAAGACAGCGGCTCTCCTGTTCAGAGAGAAGCAGGAGAGAAAGTAAACATACATTTCCTTAAAAAAATATTATTTATGTGTTTAAAGTACAAATTAGTTTGGTACAGAACATCTCATGTCTGTTTTATTTCCATATCCCTCAGACTGACAATGGGATGCCTATCAATTAATTCATTTAGAGAGCCATACACCACAAGAAATAAATTATTTGTCCTCTGGAGCTTGTCACAAGGGGATTTTTAAAAAACCATTAAACAGAAAGACAACTGTTCATCTTACAAAGATGAAAGGCCAGTTCCTCCTCTTCAGCTGACAGTTTCTTAGTAAAAATGATACTCACTCTGTATAGTGGTTTACATGTAATAAACATGCTCATATACAAGTTACTTAAATTCTTTGAACCTCACTTTTCTTAGGTGTGAAACTGGATTAGTTGTAACACTTAGTGAGTATTTAATAAAATAATGTGTATGATATATTTACCACTTTGCCTGGCACCTACTAAGTTCTCAGCCACTGATCATGGTGGTCATAATGGTAGGATCAGCAGAAAAAGTAGCAAATGCAGGAGCTGGTGTGTTAGGAATTAGTAACTGAGATTTGGCAGAGTGAAGGGAGTCTCATGGTTGCCCAGAAAGGCAGAGATGGAATTGGTCTTCACAGGCTCTTTTCCCTCCATGACCTAAACTCTTCCTTCTGTGCTATAGCTGTATTTCTGGGGCTCTCAGAAAGTGTTCTTAGCTCTCCTGTGGGTTTGATATCCTAACACCAGATGGTAGACCTCTGTCAACCTATAGAGCAGGTACAGTCATCCTTCCATCCTGGGGTATTCCAGGACCACCTTCAGATACCCAAACTCTGAGGCTCAAGTCCCATTTATTAAATGGCAATTGAATACCATCCACAGTTAGATGAGCCCACGGATGCAGAACCTGCAGATTCCAAGGTCCAGAGTGTGACTCTGTCTCTAAACTGGGCCCTTCTTCCCCAATTAGTTTCATATTTCCATAACCCTAATAGAAATAGATGGGGAAACAATGGAAACAGTGACAGAGTTTATTTTCTTGGGCTCCAAAATCACTGCAGATGGTGACTGCAGCCATGAAATTAAAAGATGCTTGGCCCTCAGAAGAAAAGCTATGATAAACCTAGACAGCATAATAAAAAGCAGAGAGATTACTTTGCTGACAAAAGTCTGTCTAGTCAAAGCTATGGTTTTTCTAGTAGTCATGTATGGATGTGAGAGTTGGACCATAAAGAAGGCTGAACACTGAAGAATTGATGCTTCTGAAGACTCCTGAGAGTCCCTTGGACAGTAAGGAGATCAAACCAGTCAATCCTAAAACAAATCAATCTTGAATATTTATTGGAGGGACTGATGCTGAAGCTGAAGCTCCAATACTTTGGCCACTTGATGCGAAGAACTGACTCATTGGGAAAGACCCTGATGCTGGGAAAGATTGAAGGCAGGAGGAGAAGGGGACGACAGAGAATGAGCTGGTTGGATGGCATCACTGATTCGATGGACCTGAGTTTGAGCAAGCTCTGGGAGATGGTGAAGGTCAAGGAAGCCTGGCGTGCTGCTGCCCATGGGGTTGCAAAGAGTTGGACACAACAGAGCAACTGAACAATAACAGAAATGGTGCCTTACTCATAAACATGAAGTAGTGAAGTGTCAACAGCATGAACTTTGGAGAGAGCAGCCCCAAGTTAGAATCCAGCTTTTTGCTTCTTATAAACATAATTTTGGAATCATCCCTTCCTTATCAGTAAAAAAAGTGAATTACAAGTGCTTGTTTGGTGGAACAGTGGTGAAGATTGTTAAATGAGTTAGCATCTAGAAACTGCAGAGGCACTCGGAGCCAGGCACACAGCGAATGTTAAGTAAATGACTGTTTGATGATTAACTCTTACAGAAAGCATTTGCTCTTCTGCGTCCTGATTTTTGGTCTCTTAGACTAAATAGCTTCATTATTTCCCTCGCTCCTCAGTTCCCAGACACATCACAGACTTATAAGAATATTAAAAACTCAGGACTATACCTACACAGAATTTCCCATAATCCTCTTTCTGCTTTGCGCTCCTAAAGCCATTTCATAGAAAAGTGACCTTATTTTTAAATAGAGGGGGCAATTGAAAATCAGTGAACGGACCTACCCCCTAATGATTTTTTTCTCAGACATAATTATAATAATTAGCATTATAAAGTGCTAATTATCTTTGGACACAGAGGACCTGCACACCAGAGACAGAGGTCCGCATTAAGTAAAGTGGATTTCACTTTCTTCAGTTAAGAGATTTCTCTATTTTCCTCTTTGTAATGATGCAAGAGATACTTAGTCCACCAAGCCTCATTTTAAAACTTCTTCCAGATGAAGAAACTATCTGTTGGCTATCCACAGCCAGTCTACATATTGAGCCTATGTATATACAAAGAAATTGTTCCATAAGCATCACTTTTGGTTCAGTGATTTTTCTGTGATCGTGGGCCAGTACCTAGGCCCTGGAAAGAATCCAGAACTGTAAAGATCATGAGTCTCTTGCTTAGATGGCAGATTATTCTGATTAGCATACAGATTGGCACCTTCCTACTCTATCAGAGTCTTGGAAGCTGGCGGGGTGGTTGTTGAATATGTCAGGTGTATGGGAAAGAAACTCAGTATGTAGTAAGATGTTCAAGCTCAATAGGACTTAAGGAATCATCTATTTCAACCATTTAATTTTGCAGAGAAGAAACTGAGGTACAGGACTAAGTGATAGGAGAACCAGAATGGAAAACTTGAGCTGCTGATGCTTTTAGGTAAATCATTATCACTTAGCGTTGGGCTTTAGGTCAGAGCACTTTTACTAAGAGAAGTCAGGGTCATGTATTAGAGTGTAGAAGACACTTAGACTAAAGAACGAGGCATTGCTATAAGGTAATGAGCAGCATGACTCTGGGCTTCTGTTTAGCAGTGGAATAGTTGTTAATATTATCTAGTCCTCACCTCACTAACTTGAGACATTAGATACTGAGGCAGAGTTTAAAGCAGAGCAGTAGCAACACAGGGCTGTAAAGAACCATGCACATTTCCTGAGGGCCCCAGACACTTACCTCCTCAGGTCAAGACGTAGCAGTGTTAGTCACTCAGTCATGTCTGACTCTTTGCGACCCCATGGGCTGTGGTCCGCCAGGCTCTGCTATTCGTATATTTCTCCAGGCAAGAATGCTGGAGTGAGTAGCCATTCCCTCCTCCAGGGGGTCTTCCCGACCTAGGGATCAAACCCAGGTCTCCTGCAGTGCAGGCAGATGTTTTACTGTCTGAGCCACCAGTGAAATCCCTTAGGTCAAACCCGTTCACTATTCAACATGGACAACACAGTCTCCAGCTTCATTCTAGAGATACCCTGTGGTCCTCAAGTGAGGTCAGTTTAATGCCCAGACTGCTTCATTCAATTGGAAGTTCTTACTTGGGTGAGGTAAAAATCTGCCTTCTCAAAATGCCCATTCACTGAACCTGTTCTGAACATTGAAACACAAACAAATGTTTTACTTTAAAAAAAAAGCTTTCAATTATTTTAAAATATGAACATGATTCCCTTAATTTTCCCTAAGCCTATGTTTCTCAAACTCAGATGTATCAGAATCTTCTGGAGTCTTGCTAAAACACTGTGGCTGACTCCCAACCCCAGAGCATCTAATTCCGTAGGTCTGGAGTGGTACCCGAGGATTACTTTTCCAACAAGTTCTCAGATGATGCTGGTCTGAGGACTGCGCCTTGAGATTCCCAGCTCCAAGCTAATCAGTCATCTCCATCATACATTTGAGGCATAATTTCCTAACCTGATGTCACTTCATTTGTCCCTTTTTGAATGCTTTAGAAATTTCCCTGTTAACTTTTTTACACTTTTTATATTTGCTCAAGTTTTCCTTCATGGGCATGTATGGCTTTTTCTACTTGAGGGGAAAAAAAAAAGTGCACATAAAAAATAAAGTTAAATAAAAGTATAATTATCAATATAAAGCAAGATGACTAAAATAATTTATCTCATTATCATGCTTTCATAGCCTTTGTGAAATATGTTTTATTTGATCTACAATGCATTTTCTAAGTAAATTATTTCTAGTTCCATCAGTGAACACTGTGGTGATTGGGGAAAAACATGCCTTTTTGGAATTAATTTTATATTCACACTTTGGAGTTTATGGCAACATGAGAAAGCCTAAATTTGTAACCAAAAGACCTGATTTTGAAATGCAAACTCATGGATTTCGTGGACACTGCGATGTGTCTTGAGAGTGTGTCTTTAGACAGTTTGCGATCTCCTCATTTTCGAGTGGCACTGAAGTAGCAATGTGTGTGTCCATTAGCTGCTCAGCCGTGTCCGACTCTTTGCAATCCCATGGACTGTAGCCCACCAGGCTCCTCTGTCCGTGGATTTCTCCAGGCAAGAATACTGGAGTGAGTTGCCATGCCCTCCTCCAGGTGATCTTCCCAACACAGGGATAGAACCCAGATCTCCTGCATTGCAGGTGGATTCTTCACCATCTGAGCCACAAGCGGAGGCCCCAAAAAAGTATGGGTACCTTTATACCCTGTATAGAAGTGAGGGGAAACACACTGACACAGGTCTATCTATAAAGGCTTTGCAAGTTTTGTTATTATCTCTAATGTTTATTCACATGGACATTGCTTTCATTTTCTCATCTGGAATTCCACTTTCTGAGAAGAAAAATAATATAAGTTCATTGGCTTTAGACGTGTCTTCCGGCAGGAGCCCTTCACTGGCCAAACACACTGCTTGCACACATCATCTCACTCAACTTAACCTTCACTTTCACCAAGTTAACTATTGTGCGTTATCTTCAGGGCTTAAAGCCAAGTCTACAGTCCATGGGCCCGTGGTCTGTGCCTCTCAGCTCCTCTGGTTAGACGCGGTGGTAATGAGACTTCAAGTTCTCCTTGGAGACCACAGTGATCAATTGCTCAGTCATGTCTGTCTCTTTGTCACCCTACTGACTGTAGCCCGCCAGGTCCCTCTGTCTATGGGATTTCCAAGATGAGGATATTGGTGTGGGTTGCCATTTTCTCCTCCAGGGTGGAGGCCACAGACAAAGCCTGTAACTCTACCCAAGTTTCTTTTGTTGGTGGTGGTGGTTTTTTTTTTTTTTTCAGTATCATAGAGTGTGGGGTTTTTTCCTTTGTGTTTTATTTTATATTGGAGCATAGTTGATTAACACTGTTGTGTTAGTTTCAGGTATACAACAAAGTGGTTCATTTATGCATATACATGTATCTAATATTTTTAAAATTATTTTCCCAATTAGGTTGTTATAGAATATTGAAGTGTACACTCTCGAATAAGAAAGAATGGAGGTGATTTGAATATAATTCCTTCTCTGTGGCTGACAAGAGAAAGCACCCCAAAGTTTAGGAACATGACTTGGTGAAGCTCAAGCTAAATAAACCATAGGATGAGTTTTGATGGACATGTTTTGGATGTTAGGACGGGGGTAATTTTTGAAGTACTGTACAGACTTCTACTAACTCTTGGAGAAAAAAACATGGGGGAGAAATCAGTTGAGTCGCCTGAGTGTTCCTTCCTGAGTGTGCTGCAGATGTTTCTCACATTTTCTCACGTAACTCTCCTTGTAATCATTCTGGAAATGTTCACAACTTATTTTCAGATGGCGCCTTTTTATTCTATAGAACTACTTTTTCACCAGAATGAATTAAGCAGGCTATCAGGAATGATATTTTCACACTACTGTTTTAGGTAAAGATGCACTCACCAATTAACTCTACCAGTTTCTAATCAGAAAAAAAGCCACCTGGATTTATTCGAATTGCTTCTGTGCTTGGCTGAGCCCAAAATAATTTGCAGTGCATATAAGTACAGTGTGATGCAGAAAGAAAAAGTACATTTTCAAAAAAAAAAAAAATAGCTCCTTTATAATTCTTCTCTACCATGTACAGCACCCACCACTTCGTATTATGTCTTTTCTTCCTCCTGTAGTGAGTGCCGTGAACTTTGAGTTCATTGAACTTTAAGTACAAGCTCCTCACTAACATTCAAGTTACTTTTGTTACTTACACAGACTTGCTTTCACCATTCAATTAGTGTATTTTTCAACAGATTATTTTCAGTTGGGATATTTGAAATATACTGATAATTGATGATTACATAGATATTGATACTTGATAATTATATACATAAATATATATAATTGATATATTGGAGGTATAATGGGTTGGGATGGAACATGCTGTCATTTTTCTATTTAAAATTTTAAAAATTATTTTTTTTAATTTAACAACTTTTCTTTTAGGGATAAAGTTTTCAGAAATAAGTAAAAGTCATTGTGAGGTATATGTGTATATTTAAAATATACAGTGACAAGATGTGACAACTTACCCAGGCAGAGGGATAGAACTGTGGACCTCCTTTGCCTGATTTCTGGGATGAATCAATTCTTTATTCCATTAGATTTCATTGGATTTCCTTGTTCCCTCCCAGTCTGCAGGTCAAAGATTTACACCTGAATGATGCTCAGCTCTGTGAAAGATAGGCTGGCTGGATCAGCTGCTGTCTCAGACAGTCTTTAAATGTATTTTCAGCATGTCTTCAGACAGTTATTTTTCCCTCTGTTCAATTTTGCTCATTACTTAACTTTTCAAGTGCTACTATTTCCTTTTTAAATGTGGTATTGAGAAGTGCAAACATTATTGAAAGAGAGACTCTTACTAGCATAATTGTGCATTATCTTCCTTTTATATTGCAGATGGAAAACATTAAACCTAGAGGGAATAGAAATCTGCTCAATCGGATATTGATAGTACAATTTCCTTTAAAAATACTTACCTGTGGAGAAGAAAAATACTGTTTTTTTTTTTTTAAGGAAGTAACTTTCCATCATTTAAAAAAAGATCCAAATGACATAGGGAATTAAAATTCTATCTTCTGGGAGCCAGTCTTCCTTGAGGATGCTATCCTTTCCCTTTTGAAATTTGGTATTTTAGTGGGGAATTGGGGTGGGAGGAGGGGGACTCTTGTAAGTGGTATATCATAATTTGGGGATCAGAGGAGAACTTGGAAAGAGCCTCTGTCTGATGGCTTAGACTAAGTTCTATTCACAATAATTACTTACCAAAAATTTAACAGTTTTATCAAAGCATAATTGACAAAGGGTAAACTACACAGATTTAAAGTGTACAATTTGATAGCTTGGATTGATGTGTAAAACCATGAAACCACTGCCAAAATCAAGAGAGTGAACACATTGGCCATAATACCTTCCTCACCTCTGACCCTGGTCTCAGGCAATCTGCTTTCTGTGCCTGCGGATCCATTTATGCTTCATGTTCCACAGAGACAGAAGAAGCCAAACCTGCACAATTATTTTTAGATTCATCCGGGCTGTTGCATGAATCAAGGGTCCATTGCTTTTTATTACTGATTAGTCTTTGTGTGAACATATGCTTTCATTCAATTTTGGTAAATAAATAAAAATGGAATTTCTAAAAAAGTAGAGATAGATGCCCATCTATTTTTAAAGAAATTGTGAAACTGTCTTCCAAAGTGGTTGTACCTGAAAAAATAAATAAATAAAAACCTGGACAAAATATCTTGGTTTTTAAGCTAGTAGACAAAGTGGGCAGGTAATTTGGCCCCTGTTACTCCAGTTTTGCCAGAAATGGAAGAATGATAATAACTTTTAATTTAAAAAGAACATTCAAGGAGGACATGAGGTTTCAATATCATTTTCAAATATAGATGTGAGAAAAGATTTACATGAAGAGGCGTTAACCAAATTGGACTGTCGTGTTCTCAATGGTTCATATGGAGATCTGAAATTTCTTATAACTGAACATTTTTGAAGTTTGACAAATGATATCTTCACTCTAGTGATAATTCTGATTAACAATAACCTCCAAAACATAAACTTTAACTTTGCCTGTTAAAAAGGGAAGTTTTTCTTTTGTGTAATTTCCACTGTAAAATTTTTTTTTCAATACAGTAATACTTTAATTTTCTGAGTCTGTCTTACAAACTGGAATGCTTGTAGAAGTCTTTGAAAAATAAAACATTTAACATTTTCTTTTCTCTCTACAAACATGGTTCTTACAGAATGAATATAAGACATGAAAATAAGTAAGCATAATTTGAGTTTAGAGGTTAAAAGGGGATGACTCTAGGGAGCTTGGCTCATCAGAGTTTTAAGGAGAACTGTCTAGCTTAAAACCTCTGACAAGAAATGACTAGACACTGGCAAGAGACATGGTTTGTTACTTTGCTCATCTTAGCAGAAGCTCCACACATGTGGAATGTAAATACTAAGAATCTTCATGAAGACGTATGTTTGTTGCATCTTCGTGATACTGACTTCTCGTTTTCTCTTCTAATCCTTCTGCTGCCAATCCCATCACCAAATTTCATGGTATCGGGATCATTTCAGACAAGATTTCTCCTTGTCTGACTACTCCTAGAGTTATTTATCCAGTCCAACTACCCTCTTCCCCACCACACACCCTTCCACTTCAGTCTTGTCTCTGTAAAGGGGATAATCAGTAATTCAGACTGTAACCACCGAAGACAAAATCAACTCCCTAAAATAGCTGTCTCAGAAATCCCTAAAATCATCATGGTTCAAGGTTTGACATTTTGTCTTCATTAGCCCAGCTGTGTATCCATCATAAATCCCATCAAAGAGCTGACCATTTTCTCCTCACTGTTTTGAGAGTCTAATTTGAATATTAACTAACCCAGCAGTAATACAATTTGGGTTGTCAACAGCAAACTCCAAACTCAGAGACAGTTCAAATGACCATTATCTGGAAAAACAATGAGACAGAATGAAAAGTCATTTCTTATTACGATGCTTAATTTACAAATTAAAATCTCCTCAAGCCCTCATTTCAGAGTTGGCCCTATTTGGGGCAGTGGTGATGGGTAATAAATATTGTTCTAAATTTATTTAAAATGTAAGATGATGAAATAATTATGTGTAAGTTGATATCTTTTGAAAATTTCTTAAAACTTTTATAATAGTGATAAGATCAAAGCTGATGGGTCAACATAGGGTTATAAATAAACATATAGGTTAGCATAAAATTTATTTTTCAGTTTTTCTTTCACTATGACTGCATAGAATTTATATTCAGTCCCTCTTTCTAGATTGTAAGAAAACATTTGCCTCTAAACACATAGAGAAGTAGATGTAGTTGAGATTGGTGTGATTGATTCTTTTGAAATATATATGAATTAAGACCACACAGAATGTTAAGGATTGTGAATGGCAGTTCTTGTCTTCCTGGTCTATGGAGGCTCAGAGTTATTATCAGAGGAGAGTATACATGTTAGAACAGTGTTTTTGCAAATTTCAGAGACTGACATATTAACTTTTGCAGCAAATAATTTTGGATAATTGATTAATGTATCAGTCAGTCAGTCAGTTCAGTTGCTCAGTCGTGTCCAACTCTTGGCGAACCCATGGACTGCAGCACACCAGGCCTCCCTGTCCGGAGCTTGCTCAAACTCATGTCCATCGAGTTGGTGATGCCATCCAACCATCCCATCCTCTGTTGTCCCCTTCTCCTCCTGCCTTCAATCTTTCCCAGCAACAGAGTCTTTCCCAATGAGCCAGTTCTTTGCATTAGGTGGTCAAAGTATTGGAGTTTCAGCTTCAGCATCAGTCCTTCCAATGAATATTCAGGACTGATTTCCTTTAGGATGGACTGGTTGGATCTCCTTGCAGTCCAACGGACTTTCAAGAGAATTCTCCAACACCACAGTTCAAAAGCATCAATTCTTCTGCACTCAGCTTTCTTTATAGTCCAACTCTCACATTCATACATGACTACTAGAAAAACCATAGCCTTGACTAGATGAACTTTTATTGGAGATGTACTCTCTCTGCTTTTTAATATGCTGTCTAGGTTGGCCATAGCTTTTCTTCCAAGGAGCAAGCATCTTTTAATTTCATGGCTGCATTCACCATCTGCAGTAATTTTGGAAGCCAGGAAGATAAAGTCTCTCACTGTTTCCATTGTTTCCCCATCTATTTGCCATGAAGTGATGGGACTGGATGACATGATCTTAGTTTTTTGAATGTTGAATTTTAAGCCAACTTTTTCACTCTCCTCTTTCAATTTCATTAAGAAGCTCTTTGGTTGTTCTTCGCTTTCTGCCATAAGGGTGGTGTCATCTGTATATCTGAGGTTATTTATATTTCTCCTTGCTAGGAGAAATTGATTCCAACTTGTGCTCCATCCAGCCTGGCATTTTGCATGATGTACTCTATATAGAAGTTAAATAAGCAGGGTGACAGTATGCAACCTTGACATACTGCTTTCCCAATTTGGAACCAGTCTGTTGTTTCATGTCTAGTTCTAACTATTGCTTCTTGACCAACATACAGGTTTCTCAGGAGCCAGATAAGGTGGACTGGTAGTCCCTCTCTTGAAGAATTTTCCACAGTTTGTTGTGATCCACATAATCAAAGGCTTTGGTGTAGTCAATGAAGCAGAGGTAGATGTTTTTCTGGAACTCTTGTTTTTTTGATGATCCAAAAGATGTTGGCAATTTGATCTCTGGTTCCTCTGCCTTTTCTAAATCCAGCTTGAACATCTGCAAGTTTACAGTTCATCTACTGCTGAAGCCTGGCTTGGAGAATTTTGAGCATTACATTGCTACTTGGACTGCAAGGAGACCCAACCAGTCCATCCTAAAGGAAATTAGTCCTGAATATTCATTGGAAGGACTGATGCTGAAGCTGAAACTTCAATACTTTGGCCACCTGATGCAAAGAACTGACTCATTGGAAAAGACCCTGATGCTGGGAAAGATTGAAGGCAGGAGGAGAAGGGGACAACAGAGGATGAGATGGTTGGATGGCATCACTGACTCAATGGACATGAGTTTGCGTTAACTCCAGGAGTTGGTGATAGATAGGCAAGCCTGGTGTGCTGCAATCAATGGTGTCACAAAGAGTCAGATGACTGAGCAACTGAACTGAACTGAACTTGCTAGCGTGTGACATGAGTGCAATTGTGCAGTAGTTTAAGCATTCTTTGGCATTGCCTTTCTTTGGGATTGGAATGAAAACTTACTCTTTTCAGTCCTGAGGCCACTGCTGAGTTTTCCAAATTTGCTGGCATATTGAGTATAACACTTTAACAGCATCATCTTTTAGGACTTGAAATAGCTCAACTGGAATTCCATCGCCTCCATTATCTTTGTTCATGGTGATGCTTCCTAAGGCCCCCTTGACTTTGCATTCCAAGATGTCTGGCTGTAGGTCTAAGTAATGTATAATTAACACATTAGTTTTGTGGCCATCTAAGAAGGTGGGCCCCAAAGTTCCCTTCTCCTGGTACTGACCCCTCACAGAGTTGATTCCATCTCAATGTGTACAGGACCTGTGATGTGTTTCTGACCAACAGAACATGGTAATGGTAACAAAGCATTTGTGATTTCATGCATGTGACCATCTTATATAAGATTGTAGTACTTGTTTTGCAGGTAGTTCATTTTCTTGCGGCTTTAAAGAGCAAACTGTCATGTTGAAAGCATGGGTCACATGGCAAAAAACTTAGGGCAACCTCCAGGCAATAGCCAGCAAGAAAACGGATCCTTATTCCCGCAGCCTGCAGGAACCGAATGCGCCAAAAACCAGATGAGTGAGGCAGAGAATTTTTCCCCAGTTGAATCTCAGATCAGACCATAGCCCTGGTAGATAAGGTATGTGTGGATCCCAGACCTACAGAAACTATGAGAAATAAAATCGTATTCTTTAAGCTGATAAATTCGTGGCCATATAGTTACATAGCAACAGATAATATAATATGTTATAAAATATTTGGCAAGTGCCAATTTGCAATTTAAAAAATGAAATAGAATAGATGAATAGAGGAAGTATAAGCATATTTCATTAAAATTTGACTTTAATTGTATCTATATAGTATATACACATGTGTCTCTATTGTGTCATAATGTAATCGCATTTCATAATGTGAATTGTGATTAAAAAATTGATTAAAAAAAAAAACACTAGAAAAGACCCCTTGAAGTTTTAAACATGCATGTTCTCATGTATCCAGGTCCCCTTCACTGCCTGCGAATCCTGTAGAGCATAGGATCAGCTCTGAGAAGGTCAGGATGTAGAAGAGTCTCATCACGTAAAGGATTTTAGATTTTGAAGGCGTAATAGGAAGGTGATACCTGGAATAAATTATACAATTACCCAGAATTCAGTACTCAATTTATAAACCTATGGAGACAGAACTAGGCAAGATTTTAAGTTCTATATCAGATCTCCCCCTACCCAAGTGTACTACTCATTTCACAGATGGTAGTGTATGACTTTGGATTTTACGTAGACAACTTAATTTTTTAATATTTATTCATTCATCTTACTGAGTATTAAAAAAAATGCCAATGCTACTGTTGCAGTTGGGATCAATGCTAAGTAGTGCTCGTTTTCAGCAGAGCACTATGCCGCCTTGATGGTATGTGAATAAGGCAAACAGAAAGAGGGTGATTTGAACATGTCCGAAACTTGGGCAACCCTTTTGCAGGCCAACCTTAGGTCTGACAGAAAATGGAAGCTCAGAGAGGTTAGGAAGACTTGCCTTACTCATTGTTGCTCTTAAGATAAAACATTGGAGACAAGGAATGTGCCATTGCCCAAGTTTATATCAGTGGTAGACTCTCTTGAATTAGATTATACTGTAGGGAATGTGTGTGTGCTTATAATGTGGGTAGAGTACCAGACACTATTTTAGACATAGCCAGCAAGATAACTAAGGGATGTTTCTGGCCCTTTCAGTTTACAAATTAAAAGGTGATCATATCAATAGTTAATCATGCACCCCAATGATCAATAAATGATGAAACCAGTATCAGAAGCCTGTATTGAGGATCATGTAGAAGATACAAAAGAATGTTGGCTTTTATGTTGATGTGGGTTCAGATTCTACCACCACAATTTGCTGGTGTTATGACCTTGGGCAATTAAACCCCTGGGAGCTTCATTTTTCTCATCTATATAGTAGAGACCCGAGTCTCTTTCACAAATTGTGTGTTATTTAGTGTTCTCTAGAGAAACAGAATCAATAGGATTTGTACATATAAAGAGATTTAGGGAATTGGCTCATGTGATCATGGAGACTGGCAAGTCCAACATCTGCAGGGGCTGGCAGACTGAAGGCCCCAGGCTGCAGTTCAAGTTCAAGGCCACCTGCTGCACAGGCTGTCTTGCTTGGGGAAGTCAATCTTTTGTTCTAGTCAGTCTTCAGCTGATTGAACAAGGCCCACTCACGTTATAGAGAGGAACAAGCTTTATTCTAAGTCTACTGATTTAAAGATTAATCTCATTCAAGAACACCCTCACAGAAAAATCCAGAACGAGCTTTGACCACAAATCTGAGCATTGAGGCCCAGCCAAGTTTAGACATTAAAAGTTGCCATCCCAAGTCCAGTCCCATGAACTTGGTACCCATACACATAAGCTTACACTGTCCTTAACCTCCAAGTAAAGACAATAGCAAGGTTATAGTTTCACCTAACATGGTATAACTATCCTGTGTGCATGTGAAAACATACTAATCTCTTCCTCAGGAGAGGATGCAAAGCCCTTTGATGATTTTTACTCATTTCTTTGATATCTCAGAATTTAAACACTACAAAGTAAAATTAATTCTTAAATACTATAATCTATTTTCAATACATCTTATGTTATATGATAAGAGGATAAGAAAGAAGAAACAAAGATATTCAATTAAAATAATATATTACAAAATAAAATGACACATTTATATCCTGCATTGCAGGCAGATTCTTTACTGCCTGAGTCACCAGTTCAGTTCAGTTCAATTCAGCCTCTCAGTTGTGTCCGACTCTTTGTGACCCCATGAACCGTAGCACGCCAGGCCTCCCTGTCCATCACCAACTCCCGGAGTTTACTCAAACTCATGCCCATTGAGTCGGTGATGCCATCCAGCCATCTCATCCTCTGTCGTCCCCTTCTCCTCCTGTCCCCAATCCCTCCCAGCATCAGGGTCTTTTCCAATGAGTCAACTCTTTGCATGAGGTGGCCAAAGTATTGGAGCTTCAGCTTCAGCATCAGTCCTTCCAATGAACACTCAGGACTGATCTCCTTTAGCATGGACTGGTTGGATCTCCTTGCAGTCCAAGGGATTCTCAAGAGTCTTCTCCAACACTACAGTTCAAAAGCATCCATTCTTCAGTGCTCAGCTTTCTTCACAGTCCAACTCTCACATCCATACATGACCACAGGAAAAACCATAGCCTTGACCAGACGGACCTTTGTTGGCAAAGTAATGTCTCTGCTTTTTAATATATTAAAAAGCCTGAGTCACCAGAGAAGCCCAAATTTGTATGTAGTATGTGCTTATACATTTTGGTAAATGATAGATTATGTGTGCCATAGTTAGGAGCTTCTTTCTTTCTATATAACGTATCATTCTACCGAATTGCTTGTATTTTAGACCATGCAAGCACAATTGTAGAATTCTTGGCAGAGGAAGTCAGAACTTTTATATTTTTAAGAATCTGAAGACAGTATCTTAAAATTCTTCAAACAGGTAATGAAATAGGCCTAAAAGACTGCATGATAATTAGGCAGATATCTGAATTATTTGCCCTAAAAAGGTGATTGTGTGTGGGGGGGGGGGGCATGACGTATACACAGTCAGCTTTCTGTACCCATGGTTCCACATCCTCAGATGGTAAATATTCAGAAAAACAGTTCCAGAAAGTTTCAAAAAGCAAAATTTGAATTTGCCACATGCTGACAACTATTTATATTGCATTTGCGAATACAGACATGACATACAGAGTGTATTGGGTAATTTATGTTATCAAGAGATGACTTTAAGTATTTGGTAGCACGTACACAGGCTATATGCAAATACTACATCATTTTATATAAGGGAGTTCAACATCTGAAGATTTTGGTATGGAGGGAGTCTCCTGGAACCAATTGCCCATGGATACTGAGGAATGACTGAACATGTATATGTGCATAAAATAGTTGACTTTTAAATCTACTGCATCTGATACCTGGAGCTTAATGTAATTCTTTCAAATGTTCAATCTAAGTATATATCCACAATTAATTGAAAACCCTGTTAATATTATATATGTTATCCTCATTATATCCTAGCTAATTTGAAAAATAAAAATAAAATTGGACTTTGAGCATTTAATCCGGATATAAGATAACTTATTCTGATTCGACATACCTTGCATTTATATTCTCTTTTCTACCTAGGGCTTTCCTGATGGCTCAGACCATGAAGAATCTGCTTGCAATGCAGGAGATCTAGGTTTTGATCCCTGAGTTGGGAAGAACACCTGGAGAAGGCATGGCAACCCACTCAAGTATGCTTGCCTGGGAGAATTCCATGGACAGAGGAGCCTGGTGGGCTACAGTCCATGGGATTGCAGAGTCAGACACAACTGAGCGACTATCACTTTTTTCCACTTATAAACTGTCTTTTCCTAACATGGAAAGAAACAAATAACTATGCTAAAACTCCCTTTCTTCCTGCATAACACCCTTCCTAGTTCCATGGTATATTATGTAGGAAATATTTTTTTCCCTTTAATTAAATTCCTTCACTTTTAGAATGATTTTATTTTTAAGAAAAGCTCTCCAAACCTCATGCTCTTCAGAAAATATTTCCTCATGTAGAAATGCTAAAGCCATTAGTTGGTACCACAAACTTTAGGAAGCACTTATCCAGACAGGTCTGGCCTACATTCTTTCTCTAGTGCCCACATCTCCTCTTCCACACAGGCTCAGGCAAACATGATGAACGTGAGAAAAGTGTCACTCACACACCTGCATGGAAGTCTATGGAAACTCTTGCATACCAAGAAGGGTAGTTCATATTATATCTTTCCTCCCAGCCCAAATTATAATAATCAGGATGGCTAATGATTGGGAATTTAAATTCTGCTTTCTTATTTCCAATCATTATGCTAAGATCAGAGAAATAAATAAACTTTTAGTGGTGTGTAGGGAAAGAAAACCTTTTCAAATTCACCCAATCAAGTTATTCTGAATCTAATCTTTCTATGTCTTGCAAAATCAGCTATATCTGGTTGTTTTCACAATTTCCTGATTAAATCTGTCAATAGATTTTCTACTGCTCATTCTGTTATTTATCCAGAGCATTAATGAACTTCTCTACCTCCTGTGGATCCATAAATATTTCTATTTTATTATCAAAAACAACCCTTAATTGGACTAAAAATAGACTTGTAGATCTATCTGCTCCACCTAAGTAGTGAATTAACTTCTCTGGCTCTGAAGCCACCATTTATTTATTCATAATTCACTGATATTTCTTGCCTGCCTACCACACGACAGACACCATTCCTGGCCATCAGGATGAAGTGGTGAAAAGAGCCTGCAGGCTACCCTCTCATGGATCTCAGATTTGGTAAGAAAGAGAGTTAGAAAGCATGTTACCAATAAAGCAGAAACTTCTAAGGATGACAAGATCTGCAGGGATATAGAACAGGAAATCTGGAACACAGTGACTAGATGGAGAATAGGGGCAATGTGAGCCAAATAAGCGTGACCTAGAAAGTCCTCTTTGAAAAGCTTACATCTGAACTGGGGCCAGAAAAAGAGAAGGAGACAACCATGCAAAGATCAGGGAGAGATTGTGCAGAAAGCACAAAGGTGTGCTGCAGAGCAAGGGGTCAGAAACTGGGTATATGTGAGGATAATGGAAAAGAGATCTGATTGGGACAAGGTAAACAAGTAACTACAACCATGAAGAGGTTGATAATTTTTCAACTTTTCATGGCAAATAGACGGGAAAAAATGGAAACAGTGACAGACTTTATTTTCTTGGGCTCCAAAATCACTGCAGATGGTGACTGCAGCCATGAAATTAAAAGATGCTTGCTCCTTGGAAGAAAAGATATGACAAACCTAGACAGCATATTAAAAACCGGAGACATCACTTTGCCGACAAAGGTACATATAATCAAACCTATGGCTTGTCCAGTAGTCATAATGGCTTGTCCAGTAGTCATGTACAGATAAGAGAGTTGAACAATAAAGAAGGCTGGGCACTGAAGAATTGATGCTTTTGAACTGTGGTGTTGGAGAAGACTCGAGAGTCCCTTGGACTGCAAGGAGATCAGACTGGTCAATCCTAAAGGAAATCAGTCCTGAATATTCATTGGAAGGACTGATGCTGAAGCTGAAGCTCCAATATTTTGGCCACCTGATGTGAAGAGTTCCCTCAATTGGAAAAGACCCTGATGCTGGGGAAGATTGAAGGAGGGAGGAGAAGGAGACGACAGAGGATGAGATGGTTGGATGACATCACCGACTCAATGGACATGAGTTTGAGCAAGCTCTGGGAGATGGTGACAGGGAAGCCTGGTGTGCTGCATGCAGTCCATGAGGTCACAGAGTCGGCACGACCTAGCAACTGAACAACAATAAAGCGTCTCTTCAACTACTCGTCTCTAATAATATTGGCTAAGGGACTCCCCTGGCTGCCCAATGATTAAGAATATGCCTTCCAATGCGTGGAAAGTGGTTCGATTCCTGGTCGGGGAACTAAAATCCCACCTGTCATGGAGCCTCTAAGCCTCGTGTGCACCCACCATGCCCACAGGTTCTAGAGTTCAAGCACCAATTAGAGAAGTCCCTCACGCGGCAATGAAGACCCAGCACAGCCAAAAATAAATAAATTGAAAAATAATGGTTAACATGAATTGGTCTCTGAGTATGAGCCCTGGTAGCCTCATTCATTTCTTTCTTTTTTTTTTTAAGCAAGTTTTACTTTTTTTCTTTTTTTTCCATTTATTTTTATTAGTTTGAGGCTAATTACTTTACAGTATTGTAGTGGTTTTTGCCATACATTGACATGAATCAGCCATGGATTTACATGTGTTCCCCATCCTGAACCCCCCTTCCACCTCCCTTCCCATTCCATCCCTCTGGGTCAACCCAGTGCACCAGCCCCGAGCACTTGTCTCATGCGTCCAACCTAGACTGGCAATCTGTTTCACACTTGATAATATACATGTTTCGATGCTGTTCTTTCAGGTCATCCCACCCTCACCTTCTCCCATAGAGTCCAAAAGTCTGTTCTATACATCATTTCTTATTTCAATGAATTTGAAATAACCATGTAAGGACGCTAGCTTTTATTATTCTCAGTTTACAGTAGACTAAGCTGAGGTTCAAAGAAGTGAGTTGCTGGAGGATATTTAAATATATTTAATTGTAAGAAGACCAACCCAAACTGAACCAGGCTGAGGTCCTTAACCAGTAAGTTACACTGCCAATCTGACATCTTTTCTACTAATAATTTTAACTTCCATTAGCATGTTTTATATTACTCTGCAATACTTTGGTTGTAAGGTTACCATTAGGGCTTTCCAGGTGGCTCAGCGGTAAAGAATCCACCTACCAATGCAGGAGATGTGAATTCGATCCCCGGGTCGGGAAGATTCCCTGGAGAAGAAAATGGCAACCGTCTCCAATATTCTTCCTGGAAAATCCCATGGACAGAGAATCCTGGCAGGCTACAGTCCATGGCATTGCAAAAGAATCGGATATAACTGAGTGACTGCGAACACAAGGTTACCATACACAGTACCTGCACATCTATAATACCTTATCTACTGCAGTGAGATGCTGGTAACTGTTAGCAACTCATGCCCATCTCCCCCCAAGACAGCCCTGATTTGTGGTATTTGTTGATTCTCACGGTATAAATACTCTCACAATGACCTATTTCAACTTAGCGATGAGTCATCTGCTTAATGCACAGGTGAGTGGGAATGTGTCCACTCAGCTCCTAGGAGCCAGTATGAACAACTTTCAATGTAGGAGAGGCCCAATGTTCTTGGAAGAAAACGACCCTTAGGAAAACAGTTTGGAATCTCCTTGCTGAAAGTCAGACTCACGAAGACCTTTCACAAAATGGATTGTGTTACTCTCTAGCCTCTAAACTTACTATTTCGGAAAAGGGTAAAAGCAGTGCATTAAAAAACAGGTGACTTTCCTCCTGATTTGTGCCAGGGAGATTTTCATCACTGCCTCCTGAAATGTTTGCCATTAGGTGTGCTTGTTGTTCAGTGAACTGTCTTCTCACATGTAGCACACACAAATGGTGATTTCCAAATGAAGAGGCATAGCACCTCAGGCACCTATATAAGTTCAGGATGGTTTTGCTAATTGAGAATTTAGGAGACCAAGCCCCTGGATATGGTACCTAAGGAATCATTTTACAACATGGAAGACATTAGACAATATGGACCTTCTATGAATGAGCAGGAATCTTTGTAGTGGGGGTAGAGAAACTGCCTTCCAAGCGCAAATTCCAACGTGGAATCGCCAAATAATAATTCATGGCGGAGATGCAACATATGTTCTCACGGTAGAGTGGGAGTTACAGGACACAGAGAGCAAGTAAGCCGTAGAACCTCCGTGAGTTACGGCACCTCATTGCCATTATAAAGCATCTTTATTGGGAGGGAAAATGCAATATTTTGGTAGAAGGAGATGAAGTAGGTAGTCTGGATTGCTCACTTATGGTAGAATGTGCAATTTTACAGCTGGGCTATGCCCGTCTGCTTTCTGTCTTCCCCGACTCACAGCCTATCCTGAGCAGACACTGAATATACACAGTTTAATCCATAAAGCAATCAAGATGTTTAGGCAGAACTTGGGAAATGGAGAAGTTTACAAAAGGAAGACTTTACATCTCCACGAAGTGCTCAAGCATCGGGTTCTCAATCCCTTTTGAAATTAGATTTGCGCTGTGTTTTGAAAGCCATGCTAGTGGTCACTGTGTGTTTTTTCTTGGGGTAATTTGATGATTTCATTTATATAAAACATATTATTATTATTTTTTTAACTGCCAGAGTTTGGACGTTTCTGCCACTTTCTTAGGGAAGTTTTAATGCTAAGAACACATCCCCGGAGTCGGGTGCAGAAGCCTAGTGCCTCAGGATCACTGAAGCTTGCCGAAATGTCTGCTTTACTTCCCAGGGTTACTGTGGCAAAGAGGCTGGCTTGTAAAATCTTCAGAGAAACACACATCAGATCCAAATCTTGAGAGCTTGAAAATTTGAAGAGTTTGAAAGGAAACTGACCATGCAAATTCTTCAGTAAGGTGCATGGGGAGAAGGGATTTTTTCCCTTGGAGCAAGGGCAGGAAATGCATACTCTCTCCAAAACAATTTACAATCTAATGTTTCTGAGTTTTTCAAGTTCTTTCTCGTGAAAGGACAAGTTAGAAAATTTGAACCCATTATCTGCTTGGCAAATCAGACTATCGAAGTAACCAGAGTGAGTTTTATAGCCAAAGAACAGAGTCTCAGTGAAGGAAGACGTGACTCAGAGCTCTCTGCTGAAAAATGCACAGTATTTCAAAGTCTCTACACCTTATCGCTTTCATCAAAGGGAATATAATTCCCTTCCGCAAACATTTAAGAGTGAATTCATATACTCTTTCTTTCTGAAACCACCTGATAATTTTGTTGAAATGTTCCTTTAAAATATTTTGAATCTCAATCAGATGTTGAAGAGTTTCTGAAAGGTGACAGGAGGTCATTATTTCATGACTTCATTGATATGAGTCTGGAATGTCATTATTTTCCTCTTATAAATTTGATCAGTGGAAAAAAAATACCATAAAATGCCCATGGTAAATTCCTGTAAGATAGTTTCTTAACATTTATGTTTAGAAAAAAAAAAACCAAAACTGTTTCAAGGCTTACTTTGAGTTGATATGCATTGCCAGTAAGACTTCTCTGTTATTGTCTTTAAAAAAGCATGAAAATATCTTTCCTATTTGGAGTTGTTTTCAGGAAATATGGACTCTTCTTTCTCCCTCTTGCTACCTCCTGGCTACACTCACTTTCTATGCTATTTGTGTATCTACATTATTCATGCTTACAAGCCCAGCTGTAAAATAAAAATAGAGTGAATGAAGGAGTTCTAAAGATCAACATAAAAATACGGCCTGAACTCCAGCCAAACCTTGAATCTAACTTCCTGTATGTAGTTCACTACTTTCTTACTTCATACAACATTTTTGCAGCCAAGCAACTTCTTTTCTGAAAACCTGACCATCTGAAATTAAACTTTATACTCAGGACTCTTCTTAATTAAAATGATAAAGTCTATTATGTTTTACATCTTTTTTAGATCACCAGGTTCCCTGTAAAACGTGGAAAGTTTTTGTATCAATCAAAAAGGAAGAAAAGTGTCTAGCTTTGTTTCTCTACTTCTAAACATTTAGTCTCTTTATTCTTGTTCAGTCACTGGTCTGAAAACCTTGTGTGGTTGTCTTTGAAGCCATTAAAAAAAAAATTAGTACAGAATGGCCCCAAATTTGCTATGCTAATAATCTGGGAGATACAGTCCTTAGGGACCATCGTGGGCTGCTGCTGCTGCTTCTGATGCTGGTAAGTGGAAAACTGAAACATCACCGACACAGCGAAAAAGCCTGATCAACTTTACATCAGGTTCATTGTTCTGCTATAATGCACTGCGTTCTACACACAGTAGTGGCTGATCTTTTTCACTTAGGGGGAGAAACATTTCTCAACTCATTTTATCAGTACCAGAGTTTCACATGTATATAATAGAGAATTATATATGTGACAGAGCTCAACACTGGGACTCAGAGACCTCCCAGCCTGGAACGAAAAACATAGTTTGCTGGCAATCTGAGCCTTCTGTAAATTCTCCTCTCGAGCTGATTCACATGGCTGAGTAGAAAAATGTGTATTCCTTATTGAGCTCCAACCGGCAGCTTCCTAGCTCTGTGCCATCAATTGTACTGAAATCATTGTCAATTAATCAACTGGAAGAGCAAACACCTGCCCAATTTATTATTATTTTTTTACAAGTAATTAAGGGGTCCAATAAAGCAGCAGGAGTGGATACATTTTCAGGTAAAAGCATATGTCAGAACTGGCATGTTTCTGAGCAATCCCACACCGGAGGAAGAAGGGGAAGACAGAGAGAAAGAGAGAGAGAGGAAACATACATGTCTTTTGACAACAAACAGCCACAGAAATGTTTGAAATGTAGAACAAAGAGGCTTGACAGGCAACGATCTTTACTGCCTAGGATTCCAGCACCTGCAAGCCTGTTCGAGAGCGTTGTGTGTGAGAGACGTATGTAGGTCACTTGTCACGTCGGTGGCGTAGGGACCGTTGGCCCGGGTGCAGACAAGGAGCCTCCGTCTCCCAGTTTCGCATCGACTTGGTCAGCCAGACCGCAGAGAAGGACTTGAAAGCTTGTCTCTTCTCCACCAAGAGAGAGAAAGCGAGCGAGCTAGCGAGAGGCAGCGGGGTGGCAGAAGCCCATGCACGCTTGTGCGAAACAGGTGGTGTTCTAGTTAGGATGCCATCTTTGCTATTTAGGGTTCCTGTGATCTCTGGAAGGATGGGTAAGCTATAGGGTGCGTAGGATGAAGCTACACAACATCCATAGCGCTCCAAGCCTACAGGCTCCCTGCGACCTGGCACTCCGCACGCCGAGATGGGTTATCTCAGCACGCCGGCTACAGAGCCTCTGTGAAATTTGGGTTACCACATTTAGCTGTGGGATTACAGCACCGAATACCACAGATAGGAGATAATGCCTCAGGCGTGCGGCTGTGGCAACGTAAGCCTTGCAAGACTAATTATGGCAGATTTGGGGGTTAGGGGCGATGGAGGTGAGGCAGGACGCGGAGTGGGTACTGAGAGGTGGCTTGTGGCTTGCTGGTGGCTGTCACGGCACACCGGCTCCCCCAGATTGGCCCCCCACCTACACTGACAAACCCAAACAAGGCTGTAAAATGTCATTCTGTGCCTCCAACTTTTCCGAGACAGACAGCAATAAATCAGAATTTATTTTCCTCCATAGGAGTCCTACAGCCCATAAAAAGGGCAGAATTTATTTTTATTTTTTTCCCCTCTTACTTTTAACTGTCCTTTCAGAGGCTGAAATGAAAGGTTAAAAATTTCTCTCCAATGGCACCATCTGAATGTTTTCTTTAGTGATTCAGAGCTCATTGATTCCAGTGGCCAGAAGCTCTCAAGATATTTATGAAATAAGTCATCGCCTCTTGGCATCCCTCCAGAACTGCGTTTCTTCACATTTTTGTTAGTGAGCTTTGCATTTCTCATTGCATTTCTGTTGAATAATCTCCCCAGTGCTTGGACAAGTCCTGGACAAATCTGGTAGAATCCACGGTAGAACTGGGCGGTGGCGATGATTCTTGCTGGTCCAGCTGCCCTGGATTTTGATCCTGCTCACAATTCCCATACCTCAACATTTCTTCCTGACTTTCAAAGACTGTTTGAATACTAGATCAGTTCACAGAGTTCATTCTGCATGTCTCACTTTCCTATAAGAAAATCTATGCCCTACTCATATAACTGGGTAGTTATGAAATTCAAAGGCAAAAAGGTGTTTCCCATGTAATCGAATTATTTTCAGGGTACTATTGTAATCTCTCCTCCAGTTCTCCCAGGTGTAACACTTCTTGACCTTGGAGAAATGTACAATGGTGGGATTTGGATCATCTAAATGATGTAAATTGTCCAGAGAGTCTTAAAATGTATTCTGAAAAATACTAGGCATGGCGGTCATCAGTGCTCTTCCTAATTATTTTAGAATCTCTGCCTTTGAGGTCCACGTTGGGATTACATTTCCCACCCTCTTCTGTTTGAATGGGACCATCAGCCTAGTTCTCTGTGATTACTTGTGATCAGAAGTGCTCTGAGTCACCTCTGGCTGAGGGCATTCGAGGGTCAATATGTGTCAGACTTTTCAGAGCCTTCTCTGAACTGGCCCACTTTATACGCCTGCTCTTTTTCCAGGTTTGGTCCATGAGTGACTACAAGGAGCTCAACACGCCCACTTATCCTTGAGGACCTGCTGGGCAGGGCGCATGAGCTGGAAACGAACCTTTACTGAAATAAACCACTGAGAGTTGGGGGCTGTGTTTGTTACCTCATGACAACCTCGCCTATCCTGACTGCTAAACTAGTTCACAGGGACTGCAGTGCCTGGGGTGTGCAAAAAGGCACGCAAGACCAAACAAGTTTGGGAAAAGTTAGTTCAAACAAGATTAATAATCTACCTAGGCTGTTTCAGATTCACTAATGGCTTGTGAATCTTCACAAGTCTGTTGTAAAGAAATGAAAACATCCTCAATAGAGTATTCTATATTTGAAAATAATCCCAAAGGTCTTACCTTCCAAGAAATGCATGTCAACTCTTCACCACCCCAGCAGGCTTCATCCTCATCTGAGGGGTCCCTGTAAACCAGTTTCTCTGAGGAAGTCAATGAATTCCTTTTCCTCTTGAGTCTCAAAGGCAAGTGTGTGATATTTTGCACGTGAAAGAGAGCGGGGTGTTATTCTCTAGGAGATGATACATTTTTTAAGAAGGTAGATTTTGACATTTTCCTGGCTCACTAATTTCTGTTCTGTCTGATCAAGAAAACATACTTCGTTTGTGAGAAAAATACTACCATACATGTTACAAAGAGAAGCCAACACACCAAAGAAAGTAACTGCTGCTAGACATTGGCTAATTGAAATATAATTCATTAATTTCAAACAGAACTCACTTTATGTGCACGCACACACACACAAAACATAAAATTGCACATGCAGAGAAAATTTTGGTCTCATAACCCTTTCCATGGTTGCTTTTATGTTTCTTCATCTGGCAATGTTTTCACTGCACTTGAGAAACTTGAGAAACTGGAAAACCCTATTGTTTTGAAAGCTAAAGGCGATCCCTTGAGAAACTTGAGAAACTGGAAAACCCTATTGTATTGAAAGCTAAAGGCTATCGCTCACACTCAAAATCAGTAACTGTTTTTTTCCTTGACTCTTTCTTGATGTAGGATGGTTTATAGATGCCAACATAACAAAGCATTCTGTCCCTCACTGGTGTGCTGCATTTGGAGAAGGTAATCAGAACTTCATTCTCAAAATGTTCACCTTGATGCAAATGGAAGATATTCTTTTTCCAGAGACTCTAGTTTCTTTTTTTTCCAAAGTCAGCATGCATTGCTGGAGCTAATTTGGTCTGAAAAGTAACCACTTAGGTGAAGAATCGGAGTGTTTCCAAGCCTTAGGCTGCAGGTGGCTGAGATAAAAGTCAATCCCAAGCTGTTAAAAAAAAAAGAAAGGGAGGCAGAGGAGGAGGGAAAAAGTAAAAGGAAGAAAAAATGAAGTGGAAGGAAGGAGGAAGGAAGCAGGGGGGAAGGGAAGGAGGAAGGAAGGAAGGGGAGAAGCAAATTCTGCAGATTCTGCACTCGTTTACTCTCTGAGTTGACATGCGAGCAGCCCAGATCTGATCAGATAATACACACATTTAGAAATCCCGTCTGCACGTGTCTCCATTCCTACAGCCCATTCTGCCTAGCTAAAACAACATCTTTTTTTTTTCCCCCGAAAATCTGTTTCCTTCTTACATAGTCCAAATGTTAGAATGTGGTTTGAATTCTTTTTTGAACATTAATTTAAACAGTATGGGAATAGATCAGCCCTTATAAGTCTAAATAAAACTTCCTTTGACATATATAATATGGTGTGCTTATTTGGAGGCTAATGGAGTTGGAAAGAAAAAGTGGGAAAGAGTTAAATACAGAAAAGAGTAAGCTTCGTGGAAGTTTTTTCTTATAAAAATTTAATTGCTGCTTATTTTTTTCTCATCCAGCCTTTTTAGCAGGAATTTACACAAAGCTTTAAACTGGTTTTCAGACCAGCATTCCAAATTTCTGATATTTTGACCTGAGCAGAAAAAAATGCAAATAACACAGTGCCACTTAGTGGAAAGGGGAAAAAAATTTGTGGGTGAGAAAGAAAGTCAATAGACATCCAAATCATTGTCTGGAATTATAGATACAAGTCATGTTTGACATTCAGATGCTATGCCTGTTGATGGCTTTCAATCACGTTAAACTTCTGCCACAATAATAAGTAAATTGTGTCACTTGCCATCACAACAAACATTTCCAAAAAGAGCATGGAAGAATCCATTCCACACTGATAGTTTAGAAACATTATAAACTCTATTTGCTCAAGGAGAGAAATTTTATGACTTCTTAAGGTGAGACAGTCTCATAAACGGATAGGGCTGTATAATGTGTTTGGTAGCGATGTGCATTATAATCGCTTCTCCTCCTGGGCTCTACAGAGCAACTTTCTTCTCTACATTAAGGTGGAAGTCACATCCTTAGAAAAGCTGGTGGAGCATTCGTGTGAAAAAACTTTTAAGGACCTTGAGAAAGCCAGTACTGGGGTAAGACCACATCTCTCCAGTTTCTGGTGGTCAGGAGCCAGGGCCCCCAACGGAGTTTGCATGCTGAAAATTTTGTTTCCATGAGCAATTAAAGTCACTCACTAATAGGAAGCTTTTTGTACCTCTTGTTATTCTTGGGGATGAATTTTGTAACACCTTGAGCTGTCTCTCTGTGCACCTACTAAAGGCATTCATCAGCCATTGAGCTATCAAATAGCTCTGCATTATTTCAATAGTTTGCGAAATTCACAGCATGCGTGGACCAACACGCTGCCTCTATTTGTGTGTACATAACTTGACACCCGGTAACGAGCATCAAGGCACTCTTTCCGTCTCCTACTGCCACCTGTTCTCTGCTGAGTTAGAGCTTATTTCTCCAGCTCTGAAGTGCTCTGAAAGTCTGTTCCTCCCACCACCTCTCAGATTCCCAATACTTACAAAAAGGCTACCTTTGGATACTAGATTCTTTTGACAACCTGCCCCCCAGAATTTCCACTTTAACCCTCACCTAAGCAACTAGAAGCAAGATATAGTCAAAAGTCTATGCCTTCCACTGGGTCAAGTTATGGTCTTTCCAGGATTGAGGGTGCCGGATGCAAATGGGCACACTGATGGTTTTCCAGAAAGTCGTTGAGACATCCCAGACAGCTCTTCGGGAGTCAGCAAGGAATCAAAGATGAACAGCACTCCCAGCTCTTAATCAGAAGCTCTTTCTGCAAGAAAAAAAGAGAAATTAAAAAAAAATCTTCCTACATTACCTACAGTGTTGTTAATGTAACTTTCTATTTACATAATATGCAAAAAGCGCTGTCTGCAAACTGCAGTAATCTATATGGAATGAGGACAAAAGATACTGATTTCTCTAAAATGTTCTTGTTAAGGAATAATCAAGAAGTTAGAACCTCTAATCTTGCAGTCAAAGCAGAAGTTTCAGGGATTTTTCTCTCTCTCTCTTTTTTTTTCCAGTTTGCTCATGTATATATATTCACATGCACAGACGTGTACAGACAGATTTACAGATATCAAATATGTCGTCTTTAACATTCAGGAACTAAATTAAACTGCAAAGAAAAAGTTAAAGTTCCCAGGAAAGGAAACATTTATTCACTTTTGGTTTAGCCTTAAGCACTTCCAGCAAGTTTGCTCTGATGTCTAAGGAAAAGTTAAGGGTGTGTGTGTGAGGGTGTGTGTGTTCCTGGAAGAAGAAGAGAAGCAGGAGTGGGTAGATTTGAAGAGTGGGAAGGCAGGAGAGGGAAGGAGAGAGGGGAGGCAGAGAGGGAGGCAGAGAGCAAAGAAGAGACGACAGGCTGTAGTTAGTTGGGCTGCAATGGAATAATGGGTGGAGAAAAGAAGAGAGAGAGAAGGAAGGAGGGAGGAGGAAGACATTTCCAGATGCACTTTCTACTCCAGATCTCTGCACTCTCCAGTTCATCAGCCTGAGGTATATTTTGCAGTGAGTTGAGCCAAAGGAAGCTCTTGGAGAGGGATATTCCAAGAGTAATGCTATCTAGGAAAATGTCCAACTGCCTCCTGATCTTGTCTTCCTTGAACATCACAGAGAGAAACCCTTTCTAGGGCAACACAACACCAAACTAGCAAGGAAAACCTAGACGAAATCTCAGCACCTGGGATTTCATTTACAGACAAGTCAGCAAGGACACAGTCTCACTGGGACCACTTTGGAGACAGTTGCCCACTATACCAACATGTACTTCCCAGAGCAGGAGCTCGGAATTGAGTGAACTGACAGTCTGGACAAACCACTGAATACTTTACTGAGCTCTGTGTCCTCGGAGTCCAAAGATAGGCTAAGTTCATGTGTGAAAATGTGAATCATCAAAAGGTTTCAGACTGACAAATGCATATTTTAGGACTTGACTTGCTATTAGATCTTCACTTGGAGTTCATCAGGAAAGTTGAAAGTGTTAGTCAGTCAGTTGTGTCCAACTCGTTGCAACCCAATTGTCTGTAAGTAGCCCACCAGGCTCTTCTGTCCATTCTCCTGGGATTCTCCAGGCAAGAATACTGGAGTGGGTTGCCATGTCCTCCTTCAGGGGATCTTCCCCACCCAGGGATTGAACCCGTGTCTCTTATGTCTCCTGCATTGGTAAGTGGGTTCTTTACCACTAGTGCCACCTGGGAAGCCCTACAGGGGATATGATATATGTTTAAGTCTCTTTGAATCAAGTTTGAAAAGAGCACTGAATTAGGTAAAGTTTAAATTAGTAAAGTTTAAAAGTTAGTTATGCATTTAGAAGGTGGGGCAGTGGAATTATTTAAAGGGAAAAAAGACTTCCAGTTTAAGTATTGTTTATAGAAAAAATAGCTAAACAAAAAACATAGTCTCTTACTGTTTGGATATGAGCACTAGAAAATACAAATAAATGGGGTAATATGTCCAACTATGACAAAGTTGGTTGGATAACTAGTCCAAAATCATTGAAGCTCTATGTTTGCTTGAATTGCAGTCAACTGGTTTAGTTGGATGGTTGAGAGACTCAATTACACTTTTGAAATTCAATACCTATAGAAATGATGACCAGAAATGGCCTAGTCACGGGTTAAAGTCAAAAGCCAGGTTCTGGGGGAAGTTTAAGGCAGAAACGCTAGAATAACACAGATGTAGTAATGAGGACATTAGTCAGAGAGGGCCTGCACAAGCCTTCTCAAGATAGGTTGGGAAGAAATGATAGAGCTGGAAAATTCTAGAGAGAGGAGACTTGGAAAGCGATGTGATCTGTCCTAAGAAAGGTCCAGAAGGTAACACAAAAGGCAGAGATAAAGAATTCTGGCACGTATCTAGTTATTTACAGGGGAAAACAGAGAAGGATCTTTGAGATAGGCAACTACTGGTCCAAGATTCAGAAAGTGCCCAGATTCTGAGCAGTTATTCTGACTTTCTTGTTGGGGTTGGGGATCATCCAAGGTTTTCATCACCTGATGTGACACAGTAACAGTAGACGTCATGCTGGAGGGAGGCCCCTTACGTCATCCGAACTTGAGGTCGCTGGAGAGCAGAACGCTGAAAATGATACTGGCCAAGGGTGCGCTGGATTGGGAGGCTTTCCTCACGCCCCTTGCTTTGTTTTCTAACCGCACGCCCCAACCGGCCCTTCTACAAGGGCAAGAGCGACGCGGCGCCGGCCTCAGATATTTTCTGTGTCCCGCGTCACAGCCCGGCAGCAGTTCTTAACCCGCGCGGCCACAGTGAGCAGTCGTGAGCGTGTGGACTGCAGCCCATCCCAGCCCTGCAGCTCCCCACCGCTCTGCTCCGCCTGTCCCGCGGCTGCACCCAAAGCCAAGGAAGCGTGCTCAGGGCCTGCAGACGCTCCCTGCAGGCGGGGGTTGGTGATACCTAGGACCATCTCTCAACCAGGGAGGGTGGGATGTTTGCCTTTTGGCCCTTAGCAGGGCAACTCTGAGGAGCTCTTTACTTAGTTGCTCACAATTTCCCAGATTTCCCATTCCTGAGCCCCAGCTGGGATTCCCCGGTGGCTCAGATGGTAAAGCGTCTACCTGCAATGCGGGAGACCCAGGTTCGATGCCCGGATCAGGAAGATCCCCTGGAGAAGGAAATGGCAGCCCACTCCAGCACTCTTGCCTAGAAAATTCCACGGATGGAGGAGCCTGGTGGGCTACAGTCCATGGGGTCGCAAAGAGTCGGACACGACTGAGCGACTTCACTTTGAGTCCCAACTGCTCCGTAATATAAGGTCTTCTTGCCTTAGCAAGAAGCTAGTTCCCATCTTGCTCTCCCCGGCCCCTCCTCTCCATGTCCCAGGACCACTTTCAAAATAAATGGCTTACATCTGGCTTTTCGTTTTGCCTCTACTTTCAAAGGAATCCAAACTGAAATAGACCTCAAGGTGGCGGCTTTCTGCATATCCTCTTTCCTACCTCTTCTTCTTCTTTTTTTTTTTTTTACTGGCTTCAATTATTATAGAGTTACCACTTACATAAAGTGCCCACCTCTTTAGCGAACAGCTCAAGGAATTTTTTCATCATTTTATTTATTGTGAATTTTAATTTTATATTGAACTACAGTTGATTTACAATGCTGTATGAGTTTCAATGCACGTCAAAGTGATTCAGTTAATATACGTGTATCCATTCTTTTTTTTGGCCCCCTGATGAGAAGAACTGACTCACTGGAGAAGACCCTGAGCTGGGAAAGATTGAAGGCAGGAGGAGAACGGGATGACAGAGGATGAGATGGTTGGATGGCATCACCGACTCAATGGACATGAGTTTGAATAAGCTCTGGAATTTGGTGATGGACAGGGAGGCCTGGTGTGCTGTGGTTCATGGGGTCACAAAGAGTCGGACACGACTGAGCGACTGAACTGAACTGAACTGAACAGTTGATTTATAATGTTGTATTAGTTTCAGATGTATGTCAAAGTGATTCAGACGTATATATACATGTATCCATTCTTTTTCAAATTCTTTCCCAGTAAGGTTATTACAGAATATTGAATAGAGTTCTCTGTGATATACAGTAGGTCCTTGTTGGATATCTATTTTATATTTGGTAGTGTGTATATGTCTTACTACTTCTTATGGCCCTGACTTACTTTAGCTGTAATTTCTTCCTAACATTTTGGCTGAGTGTTCTTGATATTGACCACTGACCCAAGTAATGACAACTTTAAATGTCTTCTTTTTTGTTTTCCAGCAACTGGGCTCAGTTCCCTCGATAGGCTCTGCATTACTCCATCCCTCTGCCTCTGTGTTTCTGAGCAGTGACTCCTGTTCAAGTTCTGAAAACCCACAAAGCTACTTCCAGCTATGACAGAAGCTCCCAGGCAAGAATTCTGACCTAAAGGAAAGTAGATTTAACCTTAACAGCAACAAACTCCTTCCACCCAACCAAAGTAGCAACTAAAATCCATCCAGTAGGCTTTTGTCTTTAAAACTTTTTATCGATTCCAGTCAATGACAAAAGTTAACAGTTAGTTTATTCAGAGATATTAATGCTTAAGTTTGGAGGTGATAAGTCAATTGTAACTCTTAGAATGCCATCATGGGGGGTGGTATTTTTTTATATGGGACATACAGTTTTGGGATATAGCCCTGAAAAGGTACATTACAAAGGAAGATCTTTTATGAATACAGTATATCTATAAAATGAAGTAAAATCTAAGGCATAGATATCAAGGAGGGACAATTTTTACATTCATTAATTGCTTTCTTGTTTATATTTCTGTTGTCAACTTTAATAACATATTTATTTGAACCAAGTTATCCTTCTTTCATTAGACACACAGGTAATTATCATTTATCAATAAGATATTTGAATCTCTAAGGTAAAATGAAATTGTTTTAATGATAGCTAATGAGTTGGGATATTTTAATGTAGCAAACAATATCAGCTCCCAAAATAGCTTCTATAGCAATGACCCACATTGTCCTCAGGACACAGTTGCTACTGCAAAATTAAAAAAGAAATTGACAATAGTAAGCTCATGGGCTTCTAAGAAGATGTTGTAATTCCAAGGCAAACAGGTAATACTATTAAGAAAATGAACACCTAGTGGTAGTAAGAGCTTGTAATTTTGAGCATCATATTCCAAGACACTGACCCAAAGTAAAGTTTCAAAAGGACTTGTGATCAGTTAGTTACTGCCACCAAGCCCGAACTGGATAGCCATCATAGAAGCTGGCCAGAAGAGTCAGAACTGAAGCAAAAATGGATTAAGTGCTTAGAGTCGCTCTGAAAAAAAGGCTGCACTCTTCATTCTCACTCTTGGTCTCATCCCTAAGGACATGCTGCAATTGTATATCTCAGCAAACACCAGGGGGAACAGAAGCTGAACACTGGGTTGAGAATCTTTCCCAACGTTGTGACATCTCACGTGCCCCTGGAATTTAGATATTAACCATGAAAGATGAGAATGGAAGGAGAAAAGTTTACAATTGAGTGGCTTTAAACCTAAGTGGACTGATTCACCATTTTTCAGTTTGGGGAGATTTCATTTAAAGGCTTATATTTCCATTTTGCTTTATATTAACAAAGTCAGAAGATCTGGTGACACCAAGGGATCCTTTTGGCCTCAAGTTCTACTAATGCAACTGAGCATTTTCTGCCCCTATAAACTTAGTTCTCCAGTTTGCCTCAGTCTCTACTGCTCCTTAGTGTCTTGCACCTGGACCACTTTACTCCCTTAAATTACTAGCATGGAGCTCAGAGGTATTTAAGTGTCCATCTTTAGGTTTAGAGGGCAAAATGAGGAAAAGGAATTGCTCAGAAGATATATGCATATCTGCAAAATAAAAATTATATTTATCAAGTTGATTTGTCAATGGATTTACCATTTCGTATCCATCAAATTCGGAGGCTATTTACATAAGAAAGAAGTCTTTTCCTGCCTGCTTTGCTTTTAAGGAGGTTGCCACCTGGACCCCATCCTTTGAGACTGGGAGATATGAAACCTTAATGCCCTATGGATACAAAAACAATTACATACGTATGTATATGCAGATATGTACGTATATATTTATGTGTGTATATGTGTGTGAAATAATACCCCTAGCACCCAGCAAGTTTGTCGGTATCTTCCTGTCGCAAAGCTCAGCTAGAGAAGACCTAACTCTCAAGTTACAATTATGCAAACAAAACTGGTTTCTTCTTAATTTTGTAGATACCAGGTTTGCATACAGCATTAGCCATTTTCCTGTACATTTCCATTAGTAATGTCTTTGCTGATTAGTTTTTTCTAAATTAGCATGTTTATCCATTAGCATATCAATATTGCTGCCAACCATCCTCTTAATTTTTAGTTTTCTTGTTGCAACAAAAATTTTTTTTTGCCAATAAAAGCAGGCATTTCTTAAAGCCTTAATTAACTCCAGCACAATTCCTTTTTGCTTCTTTAATAATAGTGTGTAATATTTACTAAGATTATAGATTTTGCCTTATTCAAAACCACCACTCACTCGAATAAGCAAAAATCTTCACATTTTCGGGTTTGGCATTAACACAGTCTCCTCTTGTAAAGAGAGTTTCCCTGATTTCTGGAATGCTTTGGAAATGCTATAACTTTTCAAGATAAGCATCAATGAAACTTCAAGGAGACAGATTCCAAAAATGTGAGAATTTTTCTGAGTGATTATTGAAATAAGGGGGATTTTAGCAATCATGTAAAAGGGGAAAGATGGCCATCCAAGCTTAAATTTACTGGGCAGTCTCTTTATCTGTCTTATCTCACCACAAGTAAGCAGAATTCTGGCTGACACCTAGCTTTGATGTGTGCAATTATATAAATTTAAAGTCATCTCCATAGAAAAAGTAATACTATGTGGAACAAAGTACACAGGAAGCAAGCTAAAATTTATGGTTTGTGAAAGACTCCTGTCTGCACTGTTATTCAAGGTAGGTAGGTATTTCGACTACAATAATTAAATATCTGCAATAGTTTTTCTGCTGAGTCTGAGGAGACTGTTAAAGTTATGCTTACCCAATCCTAAGCACTGTCTTATTAAGGTAAGTGCTAGTAATTATAAATCTTTATGTTTAAGTGTAGGGCTTTTTTCACACCTCTCTGGTGATTAAGAAGGAAAAACTATGAAGAATTTGATGATGTTGATGACTGTATCTCATATACTGTTTGTGGGGGTGTAAATTGTCACTGTCTTTCTGGAGGGCAATTTGGCAAAATCTTTCAAATGAGAATACCCTTTGACTTAAAAATTTCACTTGTGAGAATTATTCCTAAGGAAATAATTAGAGAAGAAGGCAAAGATGAATGTGCAAAGACATTTGTAATAGTGGGGAGACAAAAAATAGTACCCATCAATAGAAGAAAAGTAAAATTTTGAAAATTCAAATGAGGGAATATTAGGAAGCCATAAAAATGAACTACATTAATCTCTACACATAATTAACATGAAAAAAGGTTAGTATTTAATGCTTAAGCTTTAAGAAGAGTTACAGAATAATATACATAATATAATATGCATACATATTTATATTTATATATGTAAGTAGGAAAGACTGGAAGATATAAACTAAGCCATTAAAATTGTTGCTCTCTGGTGTTCCAATTATGAAGGCATAGTCACTTTTTATTATATTTACTTCACTGTTACTTAAAGTTTTCACCATTAGCAAGGTTTGGTCAGGAATAGTCTATATTATAGATGCATGCATGCATGTAATAAGTAAATAACATAAAGATAGCACTAAGCTGTGTCCAACTCTTGCGATCCCTTGAGCTGTAGCCCGCCAGGCTCCTCTGGCCATACGATTGTCCAGCCAAGAATACTGGAGTGGGCTGCCATTTCCTTCTCCAGGGATGCATGCATGTATGTATGTATATTTTTTTGGCATTGTGCTGCAACATTCAAACACTCACTTTTCTTTTTTCACCTTTTTTCCCCTTTTGAGAGGATTCTTTCCATGAGCCTCTTGGCTGAGGGCAGTGTCCACCCTCATAAGTGCATGGAAGAAGCCAGATCTTGCTTTAAACTCAGAAGGATAAGACACACATACGACACTCTTTCTCCCAGTGCTTTGGCGTGAATGAGAGACTCGAAGGCAGGGGAGGAAGTCGCTGTGAGGGAAGAGACGGCATGAAACCCAGCCGTTCCCGTGACGTGACTCCAGCTCATGAAAAATTCTGCGAGTTCTCGCTCTGCTTCTAGCTCATCTCCCTCTGCCTTTTGATGGCCAAGAGTCTACTTCTCACTGATATGCATGCTTTGCTTTATGAGTAAGAGACCAGAACTTTGTTTCTATATATTTAATGAAAGAAAGAACCTATGATGCTTAGAAATAAAAGCCAAACAACTGACTACAAAAGCAAGAAGAAGAAGAACAAGGGAAAAAAAACCCTTGTGAAGCCACATAAGTTCAATGTGAGCAACCTAGTAAATTATGATACCGACAAAAAAACAGGAGTAGGAGTAAAGGTCAGAGTATGTGTATCATCATGAGCACCTGATTAGCATAATTAGTATGTGTCCAGGAGAAGTTCACCTCTATGTTTTGCTTTTCATAAAATAAAACAAGGGCTTTTAATATTAAGAGTTTAATTCTTAGTGTTCACTGCAGGTTTATTGAACTATGAGTCCCCTGGGGAGGCCTAGTTAATTTATTTCATATGAACAGGTTATCTCCTGTATCAGAAAGTATTAGATATTATTCGTTTTTGAATTGCTAAACTATCCAGTCTTGTATCTTTCCCTAAGATTAGATTCATAGAGTTACAAATAACATTAGAATCATAAACAAAGAATACTGAAATAATTTATATCATGACTTTCTCTATGCTAAAGACATCGGCGTTCCCTTTTTGAATACCTGAATAATTCAAGTAAAGGTATTCTTTAAACTTTCCCAGTATTCATATCTAAGAACATAAAATATTTTCACAATACAAGTACATTTACCAAGAGCAAATGTTTAAACAAAAGAACCAGGGTTCTTAATGAAACACCCTCAGGAAAATGTTTAAACTTTGCCCTTAAGTTTACTTTGTTCACTAATAGGCTTCTATTTCGAGTAGAGAGTAGGAAGGGTAAGTTCAATGTGTTAATAAGAAAAAAGTAATAATATTTAATTAATTCTGGCTGAACACACATGGTTTAATATACTTGGCAATATCATTCCATCACATGATATGATAATTTAATGGAACTTTTTTATTTAAATTGCTGGCAAGTTTATGAAATTATAAAGCAAATAGGCCATGCACTTGGGTGTAATTGACTGTATAAATGTGTTTTATACTATACTGTTGGCAAATTAGCCAATCCCTGTCATGGAATCAATTATTATCTAGCTGAATTCCACAAACACAATAGCAGAAATATTGCATTTATACAAAAAACACCACAATTGTTAATCTTGCATTGTGCATCTTAAAGCAAGGCAATAAACATTTATACACTGGATAATCGTCTTAAGATAATGCCACTGCCAAATGATGCACAGTTAAAGATTCCTTGTTGTTGGAGACAGTCGTGTGGGTTTTATTTGTGCTGGCTTCTCCAAATCAATGAAGAGGATAATGGAAGATTCAGTAGTTGAAGTCAAGTAGGAGGTCAGGCATTTGACCTCCAGTGAAGAGAGGCATGCTGTCCAAAGCCAGCATAGCACGGTACTTGCATGCCTGGCTCAGGCTTCAGAAATAATAACAATGTCATGTATTAGAGAGCGCTGGAGCTCTCCAAGTGCTCGCATGCACACTCTTTTCTCGTTACCTTTCAGAGTGAAACACTGTGTTACAGAAGACCTGAAGAAGAACTCTCGTTTCGTCAATGTCTAGTCTAGCTAAGGAGCAAAGGGCAGGTTCCCAGGTGCTTTCTTTCCTCCCTCATTGCCTCTACAAAATTCCCAGCACAGGCTGCTATGAGCTGCTTGTTGGAGAAACCCTTCAGGAAGCTTCTTCGATTCTGAAGTTGTCAGAGCTGCAGTGGGCTCTTGAGAGAACGCTCTCAAAACAGACTCTGATGAGGCAAAGTGTACCTTCTCCTGGCTACTCATATTTAAACTTCATGAGGAGTGGATGGGGTTTACTTTTTTCCATTTGCCTGATGAGAAAACAGAGAGAGTCTCAGAGAGATTTATATATGATGACACTTTCAGAAAGTGGTGGAGTCTGGACCTCCATCCCACATAGGCTAATTCAAGCCCTTTGTTCTTTCCACGAAGACGAAATTCTCAACAGCAAGACCCTGCTTGTGTAGATGCTGAGAAACCCAGTCTGAAGAAATACTGCCATCCGGGTTCGGCAGGAACCTAGCAGGCATATCTTCTACAAGGGCGTTTTTCTCCTTAAGAAGAGTGCATTCTTTTGTTTTTCACATTTCAGACGGAGGTAGATGTCTTCAAATATCCAGCTGAAGCACGCTATCTCTGTACACTATTGTGGTGGTTTCTGGCATACATTGACATGAATCACCCACCATTGCACACGTTTCCCCATCCTGAACCTCCCTCCCACGCCGCCCCCCCCTCCCACTCCTCTGGGTTATAGAGGACTTTCTGCCTTGTGTTAAGCATTTGGACATGCCTTTCTTCTGGAAGCTCTCTCCCCCTCTAAGGTTTTCTTATTATTGCTTTTAGGATGTTGGCGCCTATTTGAATCAGTTTCCCCCTTGTTCCATTTTCTTCCCCCTCTTTATCTTTGAATTTCCTCTGAGCCTTACTGTCCCTGCTGCTATAGTAGTCGAGCTACATTGTTTGGAGAACCATGCCTCCCAGCAACTTACTTTACAGGCACTAAAGTGGAGGAATACAAGAGGGAAAAGAAAACCCTGCCTTGAAATACTGGATTTTCCTTTCTATTTGGCTCTGTGTGTGGGATTTCAACTAATATGTGACAAGACTGAAAAGCATCATATAAATAAGCTTTGCCTCCAAGCTACAATTATATTTAGTATAAGTGAATGCATTTTTAAAAATGTAATAGTTTTTACTAAGAGATTCATCCGTTTTAGGATATCCAAAGAGTCAATAAGATCTGAAAATCTGCAGAGGTCTTTCCTTACAAGATGTTTCAGAAAATAAATATTTGTTGAATGGCAAAAGGCTCACTTTTAGCCTAGGATCACTTTCCATTCCTTGCTTCAGAAAGGAATGGGAGACTCTGAGATGTTCCTGTGATTTTTCTAATAAAACAGAGGTAGCTCTTGAGAAATTTTCAGAATATTCAAAGGTGATAAAACAGATTTTCTCACATAGGCATTAGTTTAAAGGTTTATATCAAATTTACACCAACTGTAAATTTTAATTTCTACACCCTTCTGAGTATCCTTTCTACAGCCACTCAATGAAAGTGAAATTTTTCCCCCATTTGCTTTGCCCCCAGCCTGCAAAACTCTGAATTATGATAAAAAGAAGGGCAGCAAAATTTACCCCCTCATCAAACAACATGTCATATTTGGAGAAGAGGACAAGAATCATTTTTCCTTGAAATATCAAGATGACTTGTGGTCATGTGGATTAAAACCTACTGTGACCACAGAACTTTTGTCTCTTTTTGGGGGGATAGAATTCAGACATTCTCTCAACAAATGCTCATTGACTTATTAATGATCTTCAATATGTGAAGCATTCAGGTCCTGCAACAATGTTTTTCCAGTGAGAGACTGACTAGATACATGATAGAGTGTCTGACTCACCATCTGGCCATGTGTGTGTATAGGAGTGTGTACATGTGCAGACAGACATTCATACCTTTCTCTCCAACAACCTGCTGGGAGCCTTCGACTGGATGTCCCAAAGTCATTCCAGTTCTAACAACTCCACAGGTGCAAATAATTCACATAGTCCCTAAAGCTGGGTTCTCTTTTCCTACATCCTCATTGGGGATACACACCTAACCAATCTAGCCATTTGCCTAATTTAGAGACCCAGTCTAGAAATTTAAAAGTCATCTTGAATCCCTCCAATACTTTGGCCACCTGATGCGAAGATCTGACTCATTTGAAAAGACCCTGATGCTAGGAGGGATTGAAGGCAGGAGGAGAAAGGGACATCAGAGGATGAGATGGTTGGACGGCATCACTGACTCAATGGACTCGAGTTTGAGTAAACTCCGGGAGTTGGTGATGGGAGGCCTGACAGGGAGGCCTGGCGTGTTGCAGTCCATGGGGTTGCGAAGAGTTAGACACGACTGAGTGACTGAACTGAACTGAACTGAATCCCTTTATATAACCCAGAGAACTCACCCATCAATGAATCCTCAAGGCCAACCTAGGGTGCCTCAGATATACCTCTCAATTTCACCAGCTTCTTTTCCGACATTTATTATTTTTTCATGCCTAGCAATGCAAGCAGTCCCCTAATGCAAGGCAGCAAATCTGACACTTTCCCAATTCATGCTCCACACAGTCACTAATTTTTAACTGAAAAACTAGTCTTAAATGTCATTCTGCTTCAAAACTCTTAAAGCAGTCTCATCTCTGACAGGATGCAGTCCTGGCTCCTTGGTATGGGGACAAGTTCCCCGTGACCTTGCCCAAGGAGCATTCCACTCTTGTCTCCAACACACCTCCACGCTCAAGTTGCTTCCATCATACCTGACAAGATTCTGCACTTGGAAACAAGACTCTCACATACTTCTGTGACTATGAGTGTGATTTTTTTTAAGAAATGAATTCCATAGAAAACAAATTACTCATGTATTGTGAGTAGCTAATAATATTAGATGCTTTCTAGGGATGTTGTGAAGATTAAAGTGAGCTAACACAACAGTAGCGCTTCTTCAGGCTCTGGCACATGATAGGTTTGCAATAAAAATTAGCTATTACTGTTATTATGATGATCTGAGTGCTCCCCCTCATCCTCCTGGAGAAATACCATTCCTAAAGACTGTCCTCTTTGGGAAGCCACCTGTGACTTGGCAGAGGGAGGGCCTCCTTCTCTATACACCGAGAGTGCTTTGTTCATTTACCTAATAGAGATCTGCCTGATATAAAATTAAGTATTGGATTCAGTGTTTGCTTCCTCTGTTAAAACTTCACATTAAGAGCTGACATGAGACCCTTCACACTATTAAGACCCTCTCAGAAAGCTAGCCAAGTGCCAGCCATCTAGAAGAGGCATAATACATGATGGTTGGCAGAATAAAAGACATATATTACATGATCTTGGAAAACCAAGAGAACTGCCATGGGATCTACCTGAGAACTTAAGGAGTCTTCATAATTTTAAAAAAATTCTAATGGTCTGTTTCCACCCTAAACAGATCTTGTCCTAGGCTATTGATCAGTGGAAGGCTTTGTTCTTCGGCATCTTCCACAGATGAGATGGAAGATTGATCTATTCTATTGTTTTCTAATTACACTTTTAAGAGGGATAGAATGGGTGGGGAAGAAATATTTTATCTTGCTCTTTCTTATTTTATTTTCTGAGTTTGAGGTATACTATGTTTGTGCTAGTAAAATTCAGAAAATGTTTCATTCATTTGCTGTGATTCATGCCAGAGACCTGCCAAAAGAATATAGATATGCATCAAAAATGTTGTGATTCATTTTCCCCATATAGAAGTAATTATCTATACCCATGAGATTCTCCCAGGGGACAACATGATATTTAAAACAGGAGAATTTATAGCTCTTACACATATTTGCATTTTTTTTTTTAAAAAAGCTGATCATACTTTAAAAAAGCATTGTGTGGAATATATGGGTGCCCTCAGGCCTACTGAGTCCCAATGAATCCTGCCAAATATTACAAACTGCAAAGAATTCCAACTCACCTGCAATCCTAACCTTGATCAGTGAGTGTGGAATAACAATCTCTTGAGGGGATAGCCCCTACAGGTACAAATAATGGCCCTTGCACCCTAGGTTTTCTCCAGGACATTTTCTCAAGTACGTTTTGCTGATTCCTGAGTGTCAGAGGTGCTACTGGTAAAGAACTGTGCTGTGCTGTGCGTGCTTGGTCGTGACCAACTCTTGCGACCTCATAGACTGCAGCCCACCAGGCTCCTCTGTCCACAGGATTCTCCAGGCAAGAATACTGGAGTGGGTTGTCATTTCCTTTTCCAGGGAATCTTCCTGACCCAGGAATCGAACCCAGGTCTCCTGCATTGTAGGCAGACTCTTTACCAACTGAGCTACAAGGGAAGCCTTTAGTGGTAAAGAACCCCCCTGCCAATGCAGGGGCTCTGGGTGCTGCAGACCTGGATGTGGGCTAAGTCTCCTTGGAGGAGGTCAGCATTAACCCACCTTAGAGCTGCCAGCACCTACACAGGACTGGGCAAACAGACGCTTGGGGAGCACAAACAAAGCCTGTGCTCCAGGACCCAGGAGAAAGGAGCAGTGACCCCACAAGAGACTGACCCAGACTTGCCCGTGAGTGTCCAGGAGTCCCTGGAGGAGGCATGGGCTGGCAGTGGCCTGCTGCAGGTCAGGGACACTGAATGTGCCAGTGTGTGCACGGGGCCCTTGGAAGGAGGTCGCCATTATCTCCATCACCTCCACCATAGTTTGGTCTCAGGTCAAACAACAGGGAGGGAACACAGCCCCACCCATCAAGAGAAAGTAGGATTAAAGATTTACTGAGCATGGCACTGCCCATCAGAACAGACCTGGTTTTCCCAAAAATCAGTCTCTCCCATCAGAAAGCTTCCATAAGCCTCTTATCCTTCAGAGGGCGGACAGAATGAAAACCACAATCACAGAAAACTAATCAAACTGATCACATGGACCACAGCCTTATCTAATTCAATGAAACTATGAGCCATGCCCTGTAGGGCCACCCAAGATGGACAGGTTATGGTGGAGAGTTCTGACAGAACGTGGTCCACTGGAGAAGGGAATGGCAAACCACTTCAGTATTTGTGCCTTGAGAACCCCATGAAAGATATGACACTGGAAGATGAACTCCCCAGGTTGGTAGGTGCCCAATGTGCTACTGGAGAAGAGAGGAGAAATAACTCCAGGAGGAATGAAGAGGCAGGGCCAAAGAGAAAACAATGTCCAGTTGTGGATGTGACTGGTGATGGAAGTAAAGTCTGATGATGTAAAGAACAATATCACATAGGAACCTGGAGTGTTAGGTCCATGAATCAAGGAAAACTAGAAGAGGTTAAACAGGAAATGGCAAGAGTGAACATCGACATTTTAGGAATCAGTGAACTAAAATGGACTGGAATGGGTGAATTTAACTCAGATGATCATTATATCTAATACTGTGGGCAAGAATCCCTTATAAGAAATGGAGTAGCCATCATATAACCAACAAAAGAGTCTAAAATGCAGTTTTTGGGTGCATTCTCAAAAATGACAGAATGGTCTCTGTTTGTTTCCAAGGCAAACCATTCAATATCACAGTTGTCCAAGCCTATGCCCTGACCAGTAATGCTGAAGAAACTGAAGTTGAATGGTTCTATGAAGACCTACAAGACATTATAGAACTAACACCCCCCAAAAATGTCATTTTCATCATAGGGGACTGGAATGCAAAAGTAGGAAGTCAGAGATACATGGAGTAACAGGCAAGTTTGGCCTTGGAGTACAGAAAGAAGCAGGGTGAAGGCTAACAAAGTTTTGCCAAAAGAACTCACTGGTCATAGAAAACACCCTCTTCCAACAATACAAGAGAAGACTCTACACATGGACATCACCAGATGGCCAATACTGAAATCAGATTGATTATATTCTTTGCAATCAAAGATGGAGAAGCTCTATACAGTCAGCAAAAACAAGACTGGGAGCTGACTGTGGCTCAGATCATGAGCTCCTTATTGGCAAAAGTCAGACTTAAATTGAGAAAATAGGGAAAATCACTAGACCAAGCAGGTAAGACCTAAAGTAAATCCCTTATGATTATACTGTGAAAGTGAGAAATAGATTCAAGGGGTTAGATCTGATGGAGTGCCTAAAGAACTATGAACAGAGGTTTGAGACATTGTACAGGAGGCAGTGATCAAGATCATCCCCATGAAAGAGATGTAAAAAGTCATCTGAGGAGGCTTTACAAATAGCTGAGAGAAGAAGAGAAGCTAAGGGCAAAGGATAAAAGGAAAGATATACTCATTTCAATGCAGAGTTCCAAAGAATAGCAAGGAGAGATAAGAAAGCCTTCTTTGGTGATCAGTGCAAGGAAATAGAGGGGAATAATAGAATGGGAAAGACTAGAGATCTCTTCAAGAAAATTAGATATACCAAGGGAACTTTTCATGCAAAGATGGGAACAATAAAGGACAGAAATGATATGGACCTAACAGAAGCAGAATATATTAAGAAGAGGGTGCAAGAATACACAGAAGAACTGTACAAAAAAGATCTTCACAACCCAGATAATCATGATGGCATGATGACTCACCTAGAGCCAGACATCCTGGAATGCAAAGTCAAGTGTGCCTTAGGAAGCATCACTAAGAACAAAGATAATGGAGGTGATGGAATTCCAGTTGAGATACTTCAAATGCTAAAAGATGATGCTGTGAAAGTGCTGCACTCAATATGCCAACACATTTGGAAAACTCAACAGTGGCCACAGGACTGGAAAAGACCGGTTTTCATTCCAATCCCAAAGAAAGGCAATGCCAAAGAATGCTCAAATTACCACACAATTGCACTCCCTAGCACACAATCTCACACCCTAGCAAATTAATACTCAAATTATCCAAGCAAGTCTTCAACAGTACGTGAACCAAGAACTCCTGTATGTTCAAGCTGGATTTAGAAAAGGAAGA
Source organism: Cervus canadensis (assembly GCF_019320065.1). Lineage (NCBI taxonomy): Eukaryota > Metazoa > Chordata > Mammalia > Artiodactyla > Cervidae > Cervus > Cervus canadensis. Next base: position 32,653,301 of record NC_057392.1, on the reverse strand, counting down.
GGAACCAGAGATTAAATTGCCAACATCTGTTGGGTCATCAAAAAAACAAGACAGTTCCAGAAAAACATCTACTTCTATTTTATTGACTATGCCAAAGCCTCTGACTGTGTGGATCACAACAAACTGGAAAATTTTTAAAGAGATGGGAATACCAGACCACCTTACCTGCTTCCTGAGAAATCCATATGCAGGTCAAGAAGCAACAGTTAGAACTAGACATGGAAAAACAGAGTGGTTCCAAGGCTGTATTTTGTCACCCTGCTTATTTAACTTGTATGCAGAAAACATCATGTGAAATGTTAGGCTGGATGAAGCACAGCTGGAATCAAGATTGCCAGGTGAAATATCAGTAACCTCAGATATGCAGATGACACCACCCTTATGGGAGAAAGCAAAGAAGAACTAAAGAGCCTCTTGATGAAAGTGAAAGAGGAGAATGACAAAGTTGGCTTAAAACTCAGAAAACTAAGGTCATTACATCTGGGCCCATCACTTTGTGGCAAACAGGTGAGGAAACAGTGGAAACCGTGACAGACTTTTCCTGGACTCGAAAATCACTGCAGATGGTGACTGCAGCCATGAAATTCAAAGATGCTTGCTTCTTGGAAGAAAAGCTATGACCAACCTAGATAGCATGTTAAAAAGCAGAGACATTGCTTTATTAAATAAAGTCCACATAGTCAATGCTATGGTTTTTCCAGTAGTGATGTATGGATGTGAGAGTTGGACTATAAAGAAAGCTGAGAGCTGAAGAATTGATGCTTTTGAACTGTCGTTTTGGAGAAGACTCTTGAGTCCCTTGGACTGCAAGGAGATCCCAACCAGTCCATCCTAAAGGGAATGAGCCCTGAATATTCATTGGATGGACTGATGCTAAAGCTGAAGCTCCAATACTTAAGTCATCTGATGCAAAGAACTGACTCACTGAAAAAGACCCTGATGCTGGGAAAGATTTAAGGCAGGAGGAGAAGACGATGACAGAGGATGAGATGGTTGGATGGCATCACCAACTTGATGGACATGAGTTGGGTAAACTCTGGGAGCTGGTGATGGACAGGGAGGCCTGGCGTGCTATGGTCCATGGGGTGCAGAGAGTTGCAGGGGTGCAGTTCAGTTGCTGAACTGAACTGAACCAATGCAGGAGACATAAGAGACAAGACATGGCAGCAACCTAAATATCCATCAATAGAGTGATGTATAAAGAACATGTGGTACTTATATGCAGTGGAATATTACTCAGTCTTAAAAAGGAATGCAATTTGGTCCTTTGTAGAGAAGTGGGTGGGCTTAGAGAATGTTATACAGAGTGAAGTTAGAAAAAGAAAAGTATCCTAAAATAATACATATATGTTGGATCTAGAAAAATGGCACAGATGAATGTATGTGAAAAGCAGAAACAGGCATACAGATGTAGAGAACAAGGGCATGGATATCAAGAGGGAAAGTAGGGAGTAGGAAGCATTGGGAGACTGGGATTAACATATGTATACTCTTGATACTGTGTATAAAATAGATAACTAATGAGAACCTACTCTATCCCTCAGGGAACTTACTCAAAACTTTGTGGTGACTTAAATGGGAAGGAAATTTTAAAAACAAGGGCTACAAGTATATGTATAACTGATTCATTTTGCTGTGAAGTAGAAACTAACACACACTTGTAAAGCAACAATACTCCAATGAAAATTAATGAAAAAAAAAAAACAAAACAACTTTAGTTTTGTTTTCTGCTTTCTGTAACCATGAAAGTAAGGCTTTCTGAGTTTTAGTAGAAGGTGTGGAATGGTTTCCTAAAGAAGCCTTCCCTGACTTGTCAAAGAGGAACCAGAAGCGGCAGCTGATATGTTAGCAAAGCTCATAAGTTGCATAGCTCTTTCACAGATGAACACAAAATGAAAATGGGTGATTTAGTCACAGACTCACTCAAGGCAGCCTTCTCTATTTCCCTTGGGTCAGAAAATGGTTCCACTTCATCCTTTTGGGGAGATTTTACTTCGTTCAACTCTTCACTGCCAGTCCCTTTCCCCACTCCTTCTCTACCCCAAAGGCCCCAAATTTTAAGGGACTGTCAAGTTATTATCAGTTTATTTCAACAAGGTCATATATCTTAACCCTTTTCAAGTTTGAATATGCATGTGAATAGCCTGAGGATCTGTGTTAAAATCTTGGTTCAGTAGGTCTGAGTTGGGGGCTACACTCCTAATAAGCTCCCAGACTATGCTGCTGGTCTATGGACCACACTTTGAGTTTCAAGTGCCTAGATGCATTCTCAGAGCTGGGTAGGTCCCTTTCAGCTACGTTGGGTCCCTCAACTCTGCACTTTGTTGCTGTTCAGTCACCCGGTCATGTCTGACACTTTGTGACCCCACGGACTGCAGCAGGCCAGGCCTCCCTGTCCCTCACCATCTCCCAAAGTTTGGGCAAGTCCATGTCCATTGCATTGGTGATGCCATATAGCCACCTCATCCTCTGAGGTCGTCTTCTCCTTCTGCCTTCAATCTTTCCCAGAATCAGGGACTTTTCCAATGAGTTAGTTGTTTGCATTAGATATGCAAGCAAAAATTTAGGTTATCTTAGAATACTAGAGCAAGGTAGACATTCTGAAAAGAAAAAAAAGTCCTTGAAAATCATTTAGAATTTGAGGGGCTCAGGAGTGAGAAATCACATATCTTCTCATCTCTTTAATTTTACAAAGGCTGAGAATTTTGCATATTTTTGGTCCTTTTCAGCATTGCCTCAGCATTTCAAGAATGAGAGTTTATTGAAAGCTTGATTTCACATTCCTCAAACTGAAGTCCATGCTGGTGGTATAGGGGACCGTCTTTAAACACCTTAGGACAATCTGGGTGACGTGACAGCCACCTGGGCCGCCGGGATCCTGCAGAGGCTGCTTTTTGGACCTCAGCCAGCTCTCGATCCACTCTTGCTGTGAGTGTAGACGGGGGAATGTCCCCGGGCGAGGGGGAAATTTCCTGTCCTGGGACGCTACCAACCCCTACCCTCCATCCCCAACCTCACTGCCCCCAGAGCTAGACAGATGACTAGATCATCCAAACACTAGCCTCAAGGAGAGGCCGACTCTGTAGGGAAACTCATGCTCCAGAGCACCCGCTTTGGTCAGGCTGGAGATGGTCTCCAGCTGAGTTCACCTCCTCACTTGATCCCTTCCCCTGATGTTCTTGTTTCCTTCATCCCCCTTAACTGACATCACCCCCCCAATAAATCACTTAGATGCAGAGCTTCTGGGGAAGTGATCTGAGTAGGTGATGCCGTAACTCTTGTCTACCAAGTTCAAGAAATGGCATCTAATTCCAAGAAATGGAATTGGGTTTTACAAACAAAAGGAAAACAAAGAAAGAAGAGAAAAGGAAAAGAAAGAAGAAGAAATAAGAAAATAAAAAATTCCCTTCTAAATGATAAAAGTGACCCTGTGATACAGTGTTAATGCTTATTTCTTGTTAGTGGTCTAGAATAGAATAATTTGCTCACACACAGTAGAAAGAATTACTGAAGCTGATTTTTTGCCTAAGTAAGATGTGATGGGATATCTTCCTCTGCTAGGAACATCTCCTAGAACAGCAAGCTCCATCACTGCCTTAGCTGGAGCCACAGTCATGTCTGCTCACCTTCTGATATCCCAAAGTGACTGACAAAAAGCAGACCCTCCCACAAACAGGGCTCACCCCAGATTGTCCCGGTTCATAGAGATGAGCTGTGTTGGTACCGCAAAGATGAGGTAATCATCTCTGAATGATGCTTCCTGACGTTGTCATGTCTTGGGTTCAGTGGGGGAGTTATAAATAAAATATTGTTCAAGGAGGTGTATAAATAAATTGGCATAATTAGGTGTCATAATTAGGTGCCCATTGCAGTTCAAGACGCATTTACATAATTGTCAGCACTGTAATGAAAATAATTGTTTGCCAGGATTGCTTCTGTTAAAGCTGATAGTTTCTTCCTTAGTAGCATTTGTTCTAAGTGGTTGTTTAGAAAATATTCTAAACTCTGATTGTAGAATCATTGTACCATACTTAAATTTTGGTTTATTCTTCAGAAGTAAAGCAAAAGGCGAATAGCTCATATTTGCCCATAAACAGAAATGTTACCTGTAAGCAATACTGAGAAAAACTAAAGTTTTTATCCAAATATATATACATATATCTATTTGAGAAGAATTATATGCGAGTATTTAGACAAACCAAGTGTGCTCTAGATTTCAGCTTTTAAAATCTAGAAGGCTCTTTTGAGCATGAAATTATACTCCTTGTTAATGAATAACTGCCCGAGGTCAGCTGAAATCCATGTGCTTCTGTCTGAGAACAGAGGGGAGGGCATAGATGCTTGTGTTGCGTAGTGCCCTTTATCTCCTGTCTTAAAATCTAGACTTTGTGAAATATATCTCTGCAATGTTTTTTCTCCAGATATCCCCCCATATCCTTCTTCCTTACTCAGTTGTCACCTCCTCAGAAGGTCCTAGTTTAGCTACCTGTTTACAAAACTGTGTCCCCCACACACATCTTGACCTGCTCTACTTTCGTCTTTTCTCTACAGCACTAATCTCCTTCTGTCAGTCTATATGATCTACTCTTTAAAGAATTGGTGCTTTCGAACTGTGGTGTTGGAGAAGACTTGTGAGAGTCCCTTGGACTGCAAGGAGATCCAACCAGTCCATCCTAAAGGAGATCAGTTCTGAATATTCATCAGAAGGACTGATGTTGAAGCTGAAACTCTAATACTTTGGCCACCTGATGAGAAGAACTGACTCATTGGAAAAGACCCTGATGCTGGGATGGGAAAGATTGAAGACAGGAGGAGAAGGGGATGACAGAGGATCAGATGGTTGGATGGTATCACTGACTCAATTGGACATGAGTTTGAGCAAGCTCTGGGAGTTGGTGATGGACAGGGATGCTGGCGTGCTGCAGCCCATGGGGTCGCAAAGAGTCAGACATGACTGAGTGACTGAACTGAACTGAATGTTTATTTTCTGTCTCTCCACTCTAAAAAGTTAAGTTTTATGGGGCAAAGATCATTGCCTTAAATATTATTAAAAACAACCAGAAGGAATTCATTAATTCACATAAAAGTCTGAAAATAGTCACCTTCAGGCATGACTGTACTCAGGGGTTCACATGTATCATCCAAACAACGTCCTGTTTTCTTTCTTCATCTTTCTGCTTCACTTTTCCTCTACCTTTTGAGGCAAATTTTACTATGCAGCGGCATGACCTCCAGCAATTCCAGGTTACTTTCTACCAGCTGAGAGGCGGCAAAGCAAAGAGGATGTCGCCCTTTTAACAGTTCCAACAGGGGACTGAGGACTGGCTTTCCGTGTTCTGTCCTGAGCCAGCTGCCGTGACCAGGGATGCAGTGGACGCATCCTGCCCCAGGCTAACGCCTGGGCTGGGAAGTGGGGTGGATGCTAACTGGACCATGTGGTCTGGGATTGAAAGCAGTGTGGTTTCCCCAAGTCAAGGTTATACAGAACTCTCGTATTTGCTAACTATGCTTCTCTATTGAAAACATCAGTAATTCCTAAGTTAAATATTTAAGAATATTTACACTGAGTCTTGATGCTTGTCCCTTAGGAAGGATTTATGGATCTATGAATGTCTTGATACACCTTCCTTCCTGACTAAACAAGTAATTACAGCAATGAAGAACTCACACCATCATTTGCAACAGAGGAGCTGAGTTTCAGCCCATTTTCCAGGCCACAGACTAGCTTCAGTGTGTTTCAAATGTATTCTAAAGGATTTGCAATAAACTCACTCTGGATTCCATAACTGCAAAGCCTAGACTTTCCTGCCATTTAACTCCTTCATGTAACTTTGTATCACAAAAACTGTTCCTAATATTAAGTAAAATGGGTGGAGTCCTTCTCTTCTGACTGCCCCCTCTCTCTCTACTAATGATAAGTAATGCCTCCTCTGCATGTATCATTATTTAACTTTTAGGCAGACAGTTATCTCTCCCCTCAGCCTCCTTTGACTGGAATGAATATCCCCATGCTCTTCACCTTCTCTCATAGGTCTTGTTTTCCAAATCTTTTATCATTTTTGTCGGTCTCTTCTGAGCGACTTACAGCCTATCTTCTTTAAAAATACAGTGTCTGATATCCTCACCTGAATCAGAACTATTTCCTCACAGAGCAGAATTAATTCTTTTGTTAAAGGAATTTGGGGAGGGGGGAGTTGCTATTGTATAAAGACTCTTCTCCCGCCCACAGATGGGTTACATTATTGCTTAACCGGTATTCCCCGGTTTTACAACTATTTGGAAATTTACCAATGTTGTCATCGAACCCCTGCACAAATGTACAAAATATAATGAAGCAATTATTTAAAAGAACATAAAACTAATTGTTTAAAAAACAGGTCTCCAAGTTTCTCCAGTTGTTAACTCTGACCTGCTTTCAGCAGGAAGTTTACATGTAAAGAGAGGAGTGTAATCTGCCAGTGTGGACACCCCTTGATATAGAATTTAAGTAAAAAAGAATTCAGTGTAAGGCATTTGTTGTGCTATTTGGTTTTGTTCATTAAAAAAATTCTTTCATTATACATAACCAAACGTTTCAGAAAATGCAAACATGTACGCTTTTCAAAATTACAATAGACACTGAAGTATTATAAAACTGCACAAGAAAAAAAATCCCAACTAACACCAAATCATGATGCAGAGGAATCTACCTGTCATTTTATAATCAATGTGCTGATTATATTTTCATTGTTACAGATATGCCACAATGTTACATAGTTTCCTTGTGAAAAGACGTCACTTAAGGCATAGCACGATCCAGAATGCATAAATAATACCATTATGTCTTCTAATGGCCTAATGCATTGTCTGATTACACACACACATTCTGTAACCGATGGTAACACCATCCAACCAGGCTTCTTTAATGAAACTTCAAACCTTTGTGCAATATTAATCTGCCAAAGAAAGTAGTCCCTTTGCAGGTGATATAAGCAAACTCAGCTGCTTCTTTTTTAAACTTCCAGTTTCCTATTCCATAATCAATCTAGTTGCTACGATTATCTATGTGACAGATGTTAAATGGAGAGATGGTTAATTTTCCCAAGGTGTTATTATATACTTATTTTATGTTCATTTGTTTTCACTCATTTAAATGCTTCATTGAAATGAAATTTCCTCGATGACTGTCTTGGGTTGTGAGAACTCCACATCTTGTTCCTAAATAAGCCATCCCTGACCTAAAAAAAAGCGTTTTACTGTCCTATAAAAATAAATGCTTTTTGCTTTGTGTCTGCTCTTCAAGCTAATGATTAGATCCACATTTCCCAAGGAGTTATGCTCATACGAGGTCCCTGAGATACTCTGTGACCAAAGGGTCCTCTGATCGAATGTGGTTGGGAAGCTGGTATTGTGGTCCCCTCTTGCATGGAGAATGCACACACGGATAGTAAGGGCTTTGAACAGCCCCAGAGTAAAGAAATCTGTTTAAGGCCACATCCCCCAACCTTCTCAGACCTGACAGGGTTATACTCCTACATAGCCTCTATTAACAGTCCTGGGAAACCAGGTGGAACACTGTGGAATATTGGCTTGCAACAAGATTTCATTCAATGATACTTTCTCTGTCCATTTTCAGGACATTCACCTGAGCTTGGGAGTTGGTAGGAGGTAATGCCCCTGCTGATTTATGGAAGGGAAAATGAACCAATACATGATTATTAAGAACCTATTATATTCTAGACACTCTTACATCCTTTACATACACACATTGATTAATTCACTCAACAGGTATTTATGAAGAGCCTACTCTTCTGGGAACTGGGCATCAGTGCAAAATAAGGCAAATCCCCCATTCTGATAATGCTCAGATTATCACGGGTATCACGGGGAATCCTCAAGGCTAAAAATTTGTGTCTTCATTCTACTGATGAGAAAAATGGAAGCTCAGGACTTCACAGAAAAGGCCTGAGGTCCCAGAGATGGTAAGTCAGCAAGGAAGGGTGCCTGGAAGCTCACGGCGATGCACTCCTGAGGCTCACACCCCAGCTCAGATCCGTGTGCTGGACTTTGCTACCACGGATCTCCAGTGTCTGTCTCCAGAGGCTGACCGGGAATGAGATCAGGTGGATGCAAACTGAGAGACAGCTCATCAGAGGTATTACACACCTTCTCGACCAGCTGCCTGTAATAACCAGAGGAGGCAGACCCGGAGCCATATTTATGTAAGTAAATAACACACCTTTCCTTTCCAACGTAGTTTTGCATCAGCATTCTTAGTAAATACATTCATTCTCGGTTTGCAACCTAATTTTATGGGGAAACTTAATCTATATATTTACAAATCACTCTCCCACCGTGAGCTTCAAACCCATCTTTAAGTTCAGAGAACCTCTCATTCTGCCTGTAACAGCCAAGAATACACTGTATCCAGAAGTTCTTCTGAGTCTCCGGCTGTCATGGGGATAGAGAATGAGCAGTAGATTCTAGGTTTGCTTCCCTGATTTTCCACCGATGCTTACTTAGCACAAACACTCAGGCCATGCCTTCCTTCCCCACCTCCCTCCCCCTTGGCAACCTCAAGGCTGATTTCTATGTCTGTGAGTGTGTTTCTTTTCTGTAGACAGGTTTGTTTGCACCATATTTTAGATTCCAAGTATAAATGATATCTTATGATATTTGTCTTTCTCCTTCTAACTTATTTCCCTCGGTATGATAATCTCTAGGTTCATAGCCAGTGAGCATTTTGAGGACAGTTACCAAGTATTACGGGGCTTCCCTGGTGGCTTAGTTGGTAAAGAATCCATCTGCAATGAGGGAGGCCTGGGTTCGATCCCTGGGTTGGGAAGATCCCTTGGAGAAGGAAACAGCAACTCACTCCAGTGTTCTGGCCTGGAGAATCCCATGGACTACCCACGGGGTCACAAAGAGCCAGACACGACTGAGCACACACACATCAAGCTTCATCTGCCTTTGCATTCCCGATGCTTAGCAAGCGCCAGACATACTGTCAAGTGAATAGCTGCTTGAATGAATGTGTAAGTAAGTAAAGTGGGAATAAAGGTAAAAATGATTGATAATCATTGTGAGTGCCACCTATTTGTTAAGAATACTGATATTTTAAGACACATAAATTAAAGCAGTAAAATATTCACACCATTTTCTTCATTTAACCATTCAGCAATGCTTCTGAAGACCTTTGTACATAAAGCACAATAGAGAGCAGTGTGGGAATGTGTCTAGTAAAAAAATGGATTTAAAGTGATCGCTATGAAGTTTAAGACTAATATTTTTAGATAGTTATAAGTTTGGATATCTTGGATGAAGAGGCAAAGATACAGCTTTTACATTTACGTATTTGTTTCTTCCTGTTACACAGTCTCAGGGTTGTTTTGGTATGGCACTAGAAATGAGAAAAGCCCATGATGGTGGGCAGAATATTTCTTCATGCTTCTCCGCATTTGGAATTGCTTGACCCAGTTCTTCTCATGTTTTCTTCAGCTCACGGGCTTCCCTTGCCTTTAAAGAATAAGAGTTTATGGCTGTTCATCAAGTATGTAGAAATTAATTCGGGGATGATAGGAAAGGGTCTTCAGATTTGAGCTTCCCATTATTTGTCATCCAAGGCAGATGTTTATCTGCACCTTAAACACGGGAATGTCCACAAAGAACCCCCTTTTCTTTTATAATAGAACAACAATGAGACTGTAGCCAAATTTCCCAAGTTTCTCCACAGGTAAATGAAACAATCATAAGCCTCCTGGTCTTTAAGATGTTATCTGGGTTCTTATAATCCATTCAATACACAAACAGGGGAGCTTCCACAACTTTTCCTGTGATGCTGTCCACACTTGCCTTCCTGACAATGGAAAAAGAACAAAGTATCCTATTTTGCTTTTTAAACATAAGAACTTCTTGTTTAAATGACAGCCTATCCACTGCATAAAATAGAGACGCTCACACCAAGCTATTTAAAAGCGGGGACAGGGACCTTCCACTCTAAACAAAAGGTATGCCCTCTCCGATGTTGCGTGTGTTTTAGTGGCTAAGTCATGTCAACTCTTTTGCAACGACCCCATGGACTGTAGCCCACCAGGCGCCCCCGTCCATGGGATTTTCCAGGCCAGAGTACTGGAGTGGGCTGCCATTTCCTTCTCCATTACCATCTCTTTGATAGCACGGAGTACAATGTAATAGTAAACGGGCTTTAAGCTCATAAATAATAATAGCAAGCATACACTGGCATCTCCGATAAGCCAAGATCTCTAAGTGTGTAACAGAAATCCCAGTTAGTCTTCACAGCCGCCTTCTGAAATAGGTCCTGTTTTCATCCGTTTTACTGTCAGGAGACTGAGCAGCAGCAATGTGCTCCGGGCCCAGAGCACACAGACGCCGGGGCGCGTTCAGAGCCCAGCAGTCTGTCCTCCCGCCCCGAGCCAGCTCCGCTCCCCACACGGGCCGACAGCCTCCCGGGAAGTCTTCGCTTGGGCCATGCAGGGACACGGGAGAAATTAAGTGAGCGTTGAACACAAAACGCTCAGGGGGGTCCCGGCCTCGCCTAGGAGCCCCCTAAAGGTAGAGTGACTATCTGTCGGGACTTCAGATACCACGAAGGAAAACCATTGGTGGGAATGAAGTCAGCTCGGGTTAGATCGTGATTACGGGGAGATCGCACCTCCCCTAGACTGGAAGGGGTCGAAGCGGGGAGCAGTTTCTAGAACCATCTGTTCCAGCCGTTAGGTTAAGTCCTCAGCGGAGGAATCATCACTGCAACAGCGAGGCCTGAGCGCGAAAGACCCGCGTGATGAGCGCCAGACCTCCGTGTCCTCCTGCCTCCAGGGACCGCGCACCGACTGCCCGGGGTGCCAGAGGACAGTCAGACCTCGAGGCTTGATGCTCTGCCCAGCCTTGAGGTACGTGTTCTTGGGTTCTGCTGTTGCCGCCATTAAAAAATAAAAAAAAAGAAGACGCGTGTTTATGTGTGGTCTGCATGCTTCTGTGAAAAAATGTGTTTAAGGCAGAATTTTAAATCAGGCGTTGTGGACAGTTTCTGGGCTGAGGGTGCATCCTTCTGACCATCCCGAGGCAATTCATTCATTTTACTGTGCCATGGGTAAAAAAGTTCGAACGCTCATCATCGTGGAAGATAACTAAGAGGTGATGGGAAGCTTTTGTCTAAGGCTGTGATAACAGAGTACCACAAACTGTGGCTTCAGCGTTTATTTCTCACAGTTCTGGAGGCTGAGAAGTTGATCAAGGTGCTAAGCAGAGCCAGTGTGTGGTGCGGGTCCTCTTGGGCTCTCACACGACAGAGAGGAGATGCAAGCCCTCCGTCCCTTCTTCTAAGGGCACTCATCCCATTCATGGGGCGCCACTTTCAGAACCTAATCACCTCCCAAGACCCCTGCATCTTAAAATGCTTGTATTGGGTATAGGATTTCAATACGTGATTTGGCGGGAGACAATGGCACCCCACTCCAGTACTCTTGCCTAGAAAATCCCATGGATGGAGGAGCCTGGTGGGCTGCAGTCCATGGTGTCGCTAAGAGTCGGGCACAACTGAGTGACTTCACTTTCACTTTTCACTTTCATGCATTGGAGAAGGAAATGGCAACCCACTCCAGTGTTCTTGCCTGGAGAATCCCAGGCACAGAGGAGCCTAGTGGGCTGCCCTCTGTGGGGTCGCACAGAGTTGGACACGACTGAAGCGACTTAGCAGCAGCAGCAGCACACGTGTTGTCTGTAGCATTCTTTTTTGTTCCTTAATACATATATTTTATTGAAGTGTAGTTGACTTACAATGTTTTCAGGTGCAGAGAATGGTGATTCAGTTATACTTTGACACATATTATTTTTCAGTCTGTAGCATTCTTGGAGAATTTTAGGCAGGTGAGTTGTATTACCTTTGTACTTGTAGGGAGGATTGAATAGAGAGAGGAAAGGAAAAAGTGTCAGCCAGAAGATAACCATGGTGGACATCCGATACTGACACCTAAGTACCTTACAATGCTTTGTCACTATGCTCTCTACTTTCTAAATATATGTGTTAAAAATATTTCATCTGCTTCATGTTTCATAAAATGCACTCCTATCTTTTTCCAATTGTAAAGCTACTAAGTTTCATATGGGGATAACTTCACTCTTACGGTAAGATCTTTTGCTATTTAGATTTCAAAATCTGTGTGGCTTTCATTTCCCTTAAGTTTTCTGATTTGTACTAAACTGTCTTTTAAAAGCAGATAACTGCCTGCCAGCATCTCTAACTGCTGCTCTAACCTAGTGCTTAAATTGTTCTTCAGGCTTTTTCTTAAAGGGGCTAATGCTCCTGCATCATCCAATATGGTAATCATTAGCTACCTATGATTATTTCCAGCAAGTGAAAGTGAAGTTGCTCAGTCATGTCCGACTCTTTGTGACCCCATGGACTGTAGCCTGCCAGGCTCCTCCATCCATGAGATTCTCCAGGCAAGAATACTGGAGTGAGTTACCATTTCCTTCTCCAGGGGATCTTCCCGACCCAGGGATTGAACCCGGGTCTCCTGCATTGCAGGCAGACTCTACCGTCTGAGCCACCAGGGGAAATTAAATACATCGCTAATTCAGTTATTCAGTTGCACTAGCATCTCAAGTTGATCATTTCAAGTGTTTAACAGCCACATGTGGCTAGGGGCTTATGTACTGGATAGCTCAGACCCAGAAGTCGATTCATTCCAGAAAGTTCTACATCATTCTAGAAAGTTCTACCTCTAATGGAAGTTTTGAGCTGAACCATTGTCTTTCTTGATCCATTTGAAATGATGTAACTGCCCATTCAGGATGCTAATGAAAGTCTCCCTTTAATTCTCTTCATTGAGAACACACTCTGCATACATTTCTGCACAAACTGCCTACAGTGTTTACCATGTAATTTTGATGTTGTCATGAAAATAGTGAAGTTTGAAACATTTAGGAAAAAATTTTGGTCCAGTTACCAGAGGTTACCGGTACTGAAAAGATCAGCAAGAGGTAATGGTTCTCTCTGATAAGATGTCAAAGTGTCATCACTACTTTTACAAGGGAAAAAGTAGTTCTCAATATTAAACAATTCATCCTGGTTGATTTGTCTCCAGGGAATAATAAATCCTCCCAGTTTGCTAACTCAGCCAACTGATGTGCTTGATTGACTCAAGAGAATTTATAGTCTCTAAAAATTTATTGCTGAGTGGATCAGTATATTCATAATTTCAAGATTCCAAACAAACTCTTATCCAGCCATGTCACAATGAATAAAGTGGCACCATTTATTTAAGTGGTAACTAGTTTCATGAGCATTTCCCTTCCAAATCCATTTCTATCATGACTATCAGTAGGCCAAAAAGTATATAACTTAAAAAAAAAAAAGACCAAAAGCATATCTACATCACCAACTTTGGGTACATTTTAAAAGTGAATCAATCTCCTTTATGAAAAGACTAAACACCAGTAATTCATCTACTTAGAATAGCCAAAAGAGAAATAGGTCATCATTGCAGCAAAAACAACAAGCATAGCACTCTCTGGAAGGATCAATAGTGTCATGATAAATGAAGTCTTCTCTTGTGTTGCTGCAGCAAACCTCCTATGACTGGGATGTCCCAACTGACTCCCTGCCATCCCTCCTCCCATCTACTCAGCTCCTAGGGTTCTCTCGGAGACTCTTCTAAAACAAGAGTCTAGGTCACACAGTTCGCAAAACTCCTCATAGATGTAGCTACAGTCAGAGGCAAACTAGACCCTCTGAAAGGACACCCCAATGCGGCAACTGATGGCTGGACCTTCGTCATATTTTCAGCTGTGTTGGCTATATCGTGCAGCCACCCTACTTAGCAAGTGTGACGGACACTCCGTGCCGGGAGAACTTGATGTCATTCCTGCTGACAAGGACACGAACACACTCGCTTCTACTGTGCCGTTCGGTGGCACGTTGCACAAAGAGGCAAGTGGCCAGAATGTTCAAAGTTAACTGCAAACAGGGAAAAGAAAGTTAATGGAAACACTGCAGTATTCTCTCTTAGCATGCAGTTGCGAGCTTGAAAGTCCCGTTAAGTATCTCTTTTTTAAGATAAATACCTATTAAGTAATGTATATGCACAAGCTGAAGTGTTAAATGGTTTGTTGAAACCTATTAGAGTACACAAGATGATAAACATAAATTATAGCTAATATACTGCACCAGTGATTTTTAAACATAAAAATTACTGACACTGTAAAAACACACTTGAGTCATCGTAGCAGCATAATAGCACTAATCCATGTTTATCCAACCATGCACTTTTCAAAAACAACACAAACCTCTAATAAATGCTTTGGCTTCACCTTGACAACTTATATGGGTTATTGCCTCGTTCATGCCTGGATAACCATGTGTTATGACTTAAACGTTCTTTAATATCAATTTATGCCTTGAAGAAAAAAGATTGAATAACATAGTGTACATATGGTTCAATTTATTACAGCAAAACAATCATTTTAGTTTGAAGATATTTTCTCATGGTGCATATCATAGAAATCTTCTTCAATAGAGCTCTCGATAAACCAGATTTTTTATGTCACAATAAATGAAACTAAGGCAGCTAATTGTTGCTAAGATTCTAAATAGATGGGTCTATTCGGCTTCCTTGTCAATCAAAAACACATTCCTTAACACTTGTATTTCTGGATTCTAATGTCTCTAATTGGATTTTACACTATCTGATTAACGAGGTAGTTTATAGGCTACTATAAAAAAAGCGATACTCAAAAAGTGGAGGAAATTGGAGACCATCAGCATTGCTGAGAGTAAAGAAGATACCAAGAAATTGAGAGTGGGCACAAAAACCAAAGGGGAGGAAAGTGAGGATGAGGAAGTGAATTCTAGAAAGAGAATAAATTAGAACTGACTGTGAAACCATCAGAAATGCTTCTGAAAGAGTGGGTATGCTATTGTCCAAATGAGACAGTATTTCCACCCCAACAACACCTTTCCCCATGCCCAACACACCAACATCCCAGGTCTTGTAAGTAGATACTTTTGTTCGACTCTGATGAAGCATTGTGGTGGGGTACACACTTAGTACTGACTGTAAAGCCCAGGGTTCCAGGTGAACTTGGCTGGTGAGCAGATGACACACACTCTGTAGATACCTACGCCAGTCAAACCAACAGCTCTTCACAGGAAGGGAAATAGAATCAACACAGTCAATATGGCTCATAATAAAATAAAAAACACTATAGCAATTTAAAAATAAATCCTTTAATCACTTATTTTTTATTTCTCACTTTCCCTCTGGCGGTCAGCAATGTTCTTTGAGAACTTACTGTGTGATGTTCAGTCAGTTCAGTTCAGTCACTCAGTCATGTCCAGCTCTCTGTGACCCCCTGGGCTGCAGCACACCAGACTTCCTTGTCCATTGACAACTTGCCCAAACTCATGTTCATTGAGTCGGTGATGCGATCCAACCATCTCATCCTCTGTCGTCCCCTTCTCCTCCTGCCTTCAATCCTCCCCAGAATCGGGGTCTTTTCCAATGAGTCAGCTCTTCCCATCAGGTGACCAAAGTACTGGGGTTTCAGCTTCAGCATCAGTACTTCCAACGAATATTCAGGACTGATTTCCTTTAGAATTGATTGGTTCAATCTCCTTGTAGTCCAAGGGACTCCCAAGAGTCTATTCCAACACCACAGTTCAAAAGCATCAGTTCTTTGGTGACCAGCTTTCTTTATGGTCCAACTCCCACATCCATACATGACTATTGGAAAAGCCATAGATTTGACTAGATGGACCTTTGTCAGCAAAGTAATGTCTCTGCTTTTTAATATGCTTTCTAGGCTGGTCATAGCTTTTCTTCCAAGGAGTAAGCATCTTTTAATTTCATGGCTGCAATCACCATCTGCAGTGATTTTGGAGCCCCCCAAAATAAAGTCTGTCACTGTTTCCCCATCTATTTGGCATAAAGTGATGGGATCAGATGCCATGATCTTAGTTTTCTGAATGTTGAGTTTTAAGGCAGCTTTTGACCTCTCCCCTTTCACTTTCATCAAGAGGATCTTTAGGTCTTATGCATTTTCTGCCATCAGGGTGGTGTCATCTGCATATCTGAGGTTATTGATATTTCCCTGGCAATCTTGATTCCAGCTTCATCCAGCCCGGCATTTCTCATGATGTCCTCTGCATATAAGTTAAATAAGCAGGGTGACAATACACAGCCTTGACATACTCCTTTCCTGATTTGGAACCAGTCAGTTGTTCCATGTCCAGTTGTAACTGTTCCCTCTTGACCTGCATACAGATTTCTCAGGAGGCAAGTAAGGTGACCTGGTATTCCCATCTCTTTAAGACTTTTCCACAGTTTGTTGGGATCCACCCAGTCAAAAGCTTTATTGTAGTCAACGAAGCAGAAGTAGATGTTTTTCTGGAATTCTGTTGCTTTTTCTGTGATCCATGAATGTTGGCAATGTGATCTCTGGTTCCTCAGCCTTTTCTAAATCCAGCTTGAACATCTGGAAGTTCTTGGTTCTTATACTGTGTGACGTTGGGGATGAGTAAGTGCCACTTTCAGGGTGGGGGCTGGGATGAAGCAGACAGGTGACAAAGGATTATATTCGTGTCTGATAGGCAATAAGATAGACACTTGCAGGGAAGGATTGAGGAAAGAAGACTTCATGAAGGACATAGCACTGAACCTCGAAAGACAAACATAAGTTTTCCTGAAAATGAGGCATAGTAGTGAGCCCATAGTAAACCAACAAAAAACAGACATATCTTTACTGAAATGAATAATTTTTAATGAATAACTGAGAAAAAAAAATAATTTAGAGGCCCAAAGAATTTACCCAAGGAGTGTTTGGCAATGGAACATTCCACATGCTCAACAACTTACTTCCAAATAGGTTTCTTTGGGATGCATGAGCCACTACTTCAATCACCCTCCACCCAAGTAAACACTCTTTTTTTCTGTAATGAACTTAGCTGCTCTGTAGGGTCTCCATAACCATTTGCTCTCTCTTACCAAGACATTAATTAATCTTGTATGTCAAGTAGGTAAAAAAATACTCTTTCAACCAGATACATTTCACTAGGCATCTTAACCAAATATAATTGCAAGCTAATTAATTTAAAAAATAAAACAGTCAAACTGAACTTCGCTGTTTCCAGACCTTGGTTGTTTTTCCACCTAGCTCTCCAAGCCTTTGATGGCATTGGTTTCTCTATCTACATTCCTCTCTCTCTCTTTCATCTCTACATACTCAAATTCCACCTATTCTTTATTTGTTTAAGGATTGTTTTTTATGTGGGCCATTTTAAAAGTCTTTATTGAATTTGTTACAATATTCTTCTGTTTTATCCTTTTTTTTTTTCTTTTTATGGCTGTGAGGTACGTGGGTCTTAGCTCTCTGAGGAAGGATTGAACCCTCACCCTTGGCACTGGAAGGCACAGTCTCAACCACTGGACTGCCAGGGACGTCCCACCACCTATTCTTTATTGCAACAATCTCATCTCACGCTATAAAGAAGTCTTCCTTCCTTGCCAGTGGCTAAAAGTAGCCCTTCTGTGTACCTTCAGCTCCCATAGCTTCTTGTCTGGATTTCTTCTGTTGACCTTAGTGAACATTATTCTACACTCATTGTTTATGTTTGTGTTTACTATCTTCTCTGACACAAGGCAAAGAGGAACTAAAGGGCCTCCTGATGAGGGTGAAAGAGGAGAGTGAAAAAGCTGACCTAAAACTAAACATTCAGAAAATTAAGATCATGACATCCAGTCCCATCATATGGCAAGTAGATGGGGGAAAAGTGGAAACAGTGACAGACTTTATTTTTTGGGTTCAGAAATCACTGTGGATGGTGACTGCAGCCATAAAATTAAAAGATACTTGCTCCTTGGAAGAAAAGTTATGACAATCCTAGTCAGTGTATTAAAAAGCAGAGACATCGTTTTGCCAACAAAGCACTGTATAGTCAAAGCTATGGTTTTTCCAGTAGTCATGTATGGATGTGAGAACTGGACCATAAAGAAAGCTAAGCGCTGAAGAATTGAGGCTTTTGAACTATGGTGTTGGAGAAGACTCTTGGGAATCCCTTGGACTGCAAGGAGATCAAACCAGTCCCTCCTAAAGGGAATCAACCCTGACTTTTCATTGGAAGATCTGTTGTTGAAACTGAAGCTCCAATACTTTGGCTACCTGATGCAAAGAGCTGACTCGTTGGAAAGAGCCAATTTTCCTACTGATGATGGGAAAGATTTAGGGCAAGAGGAGAAGGAGACAACAGAGAATGAGATGAATGGATGGCATCTCCAACTCAATGGACGTGAGTCTGAGCAAGCTCTAGGAGATAGTGAAGGACCGACCAGGAAGCCTGGTGTGCTTCAGTCCACGGGGCCGCAGAGAGTCGGACGTGACTTAGTGACTGAACAACAACAACAACAATCTTCCCTGGTAGATTCTAAGCTCTAGGAACAGGTAGGACTCTTCCTTCAGTCTATGTCCCAGAATCAGAATACTTCCCAAGCAGTGTATGCTTCAACCAAGTTTCTTTAATAAACATGATTGATTTGCCCATAACTTTGAAACTTCCTCCAAAGAAACTGGCCAGCATGAAGATTATACCCTTGCAAAACTATTAATGGGGAAATGGAAATGGAGATATTCCTTTTGTATCCCTATTACTATGTTTTAAGACAGCTAATTTATAACCATGATTTGTTTCGTTTTTGCTTTTATTCTTAATCCATTCAAAGGGACTGAATTGTACACTTCTATAATTCATAAATATGAACATTAAAACTCCTGAAAATATGCCTGTCTTGTCCACCCTTGAAGGTATCAGAGTGACATACTGTACCAGGACATAGTCTTCTAATGGGCTAAGCCTGCGTATGTGCCCATTGGAATGCATACTTGAACTGCCTAATCCTTTTCTGCTATCCATTAGCCCAGCACACATATTCTGGGATGAAACTCAAAGTCAACGACTATTTATCATCATTAGCTCCTCCAGGCAATGATTTTACATGCAAGTCCAATACTTGCCCATCAGCATCCAGGTTTCCCCTAGAGCATCCTTAAGTGATTCCAGCTTGAGAAAACCCATCCCAGGTTCCAAACGTGGAGGTTCTTCAGCAGCATCTGCGTAGAGGAAACAATCTACATTTGTGCGCTCCCCCTGGGAGCATTGCCTCTGTAAAGGAAGCAACACATGCAAATATACAGTCATATAAACATCACCTACTCCGATTGTAACATGCAGTCATGTCATCGAGACCCATTACTTCTGTAAGAGCAATATGTATGTGATTTGAAATCAATTTGCCTTTGGGATGGGGTGGAGGTGGTGACTTTGCAATAACAGTGTCTTGGTGGTAAGTTAGAAAACGGCTGTTGGAATGTCCCTGGCTCCTTTGATTAAAATATACACACATATATATCTTTTCTCTGGAGCTACATGAATGGTTTCATGTGATAACTGAAAAAAAAAAGACCATCCAGCAGATTAGAACAGGGACCTGGAAGACAAACCTCTCAGCTCTAGCTTTGGTAGTGGTGACAATTTGCTGGGCTAATCTCTGTAAAGTATTTGTTCTAATATTTGAGGGCATCATCTTCTTCCCTAAAAGTACAGGTATATCACTGTGGATAATGTTTTCTCATTTTCTTAATAACACATTTCAATCACAAAATAAGTGATTGGGTTATCATAAACTTTTAAGGTCATCTTAAATAAAAGATTCTATCTTTAAGAGTCATGATTTTCTGTGCCCCCAAAATTGCCTTTTAACAACTGGAAAAGAATCCATCTACTCTTTTTGAAAAGCAAAAACCCCAAAATAAGCAAACAAAACTACTTTCACCATGATCTCTATATTTTAAAAAGTCTCTGAATCTGTACTTTTAAGCTATATTTAGGAATTATATAAGCAATGGCATTCATTTTATTTCACATAATTTTTTCTCTTCTGGCTTAAAAATCTTCATATTCAGAAATGCAATGTGCATTTTGCATACATTTGCTCATATATCCTCGAGGGTGAAGTTTACAAACTCATCAGGATGAAGAAAGTCCAGAATCATGTAAAATTCCTAGTGATATTTGCCTTTGCAATTGTCACTTCTGTCATATCATCATGTCCTTTCTAATTAAGAGATGACCTACTATCAAAACCTGATTTCAGGCTACCATGTCATTCATGTACATTCTAGTATAAAAACAAGATAATGCAATCATTTTCCTATTACCTTGATGTCAAATCAGACTCAACTTAGGGACTGAACAAAAATGACTAGCCTAACAATACAAAACAAGCACAAATGAGTATGATGTAGTCTTCAGCATCCTAGAAATCACACTTCCAGGATACGTTCAATATTCAGTAACAAAGTCTGCCTACCTTAATGAGAAACCCCACACACTCACTTTGTGCTTGTTTTGTACTGTTAGGCTAAGTTGTCGCTGTTCGGTCCCTAAGCTGAGTCTGACTCTGACTCATGGACTCCAGCACGCCAGGCCCCTCGGTCCTCCGTGTCTCCTGGAGTTTGCTCAAACTCATGTCCGTTGAGTCCGTGACGCCATCCAACCATCTCATCCTCTGCCACTTTCTTCCCCTTTTGGCCCCTATGTTTCCTAACAGGGGCCTTTTCCAGGGCCTTTTCCAGGGTCTTCCCCTTTTGGCCCCTATGTTTCCTAACAGGGGCCTTTTTCAGGGTCTTTTCCAATGAGTCGGTTCTTTGCATCAGGTGGCCAAAGTATTGGAACTTCATCTTCAGCAACAGATCTTCCAATGAATATTAAGGACTGATTTCCTTTAGGATAGACTGGTTTGATTTCCTTGCAGTCCAAGGGATTCTCAGGAGTCTTCTGCACACCACAAATCTAAAGTATCAGTTTTTTTGGTGCTCAACCTTCCTTATGGTCAAACTTTCATATCTGTATATGACCACTGGAAAAACCATACCTTTGACTATACGGATCTTTGTCAGCATAGTGATGTCTCTGCTTTTTAATACCCTGTCTAGGTTTGTCATAGTTTTCCTTCCAAGGAGCAAGCCTATATGGAAAGTGATTATTAAATATAATAAAGAAAAATGTTTCCACCAAATTATACATTTCCAGTACATCTTAGAGCATCCTGCTCCCCTCTTTCATCATTTTTAGGTGAGGGAAGGGGTTCCTAGAAATAAAGGGTCAAGGGCACGGGTGGTCTCAAAGGCATGCACTCTAGTGTCCCCCTTTCTGAATCCTGTAACGTTTTACCTCAATTTCCCCTGAGTGAACAGTCTGTGTAGAGAGAGGGTTTATCTCCTTTACATTCAGATGGTTGCATTTCCTGCTTAAAATGTCAGCTGGATTGTCTCTGCACCCTGCCTCCCCCCATCTTTTGGTCTCCCAGAAGCCGTCTGCTGCTTCAGGCAAACTTAATGATGGCAGGGCCGCAGAGCCAAAAAAGGAAAACCACCTGTGGCCAGTGGAAAGTGTAGTCCTGAAATAGACAGGCGATGGCCATCACCTGCCCGCTGTGTGAAGGCCCAATCAAGTCTATTCATCACAACTCTGCAGATAAGGCTTTTTTCTTTTTTTTCAACCCCCTCCTTTTTCCCCCTGCTGTTGTTTCTGTTGAGCTGAGTGTGATAGGAAGAGAACAAAATATAAGGAAGGAATGGTGCCCTCTGCTTGGCCCCAAAGGGCTGCTGTTTAGACACATCCCTGGAAGTGGTCATTCTGAAAAAATGGCTCACACAGTGTTCATGCTGGAAAATGGACTTGAGCTTCCTTTTAAAAAATCCTATTACAACTTTTTTTTTATGTTTCCAGGGGAAATAATGAAATAGAAGAGAATGAAGTCTAACGACAGCTAAATTCAGGGCTGACCTGTTGTATGCCAGGGGGCACCTTGCAGGGGAAGGATGACTTCTGGTCATGCCTTGGCACGGGAAAAAAAAAGGAAAGGTGAAAAACCCCATATTTACGGACACTGGGACAAAAATATACAATTCCATCCTTAGCTTTGTGCAATTCTCGCTATTATTTATTCCTAATCCTTCTTGAAATATTCCCTTCCCATGGCTACAGGATTCCACATTCTCCAGGATGTTGCCCAGTCTTCTTGGCTGGCTCTTATCCATTTCCTTTGCAGAGTCCTTTTCCTCTGTTCATCATTCTTCACTGGTGTTGATCCTTGGCCTAAATCATTTGTTCTCTGCATACCATCCTTGGGGAGTTCATTTCATCCACCCCAAAACTGCAAGTGACATCCCCTGCTGGAACTGCCCAAACAGGCTTTGCACCTGAGATCTCTCTCCTAAGCTCCATGCATCCATCAGTAGGGTGGCCACTTACCACGGTGCTGGCCAGTGAGATACGTGCAGACAGCTACTTGGGATTTCTTAGTGTTTTCAGGCTTTCTGATAGAAATGCCAAAGTGCCATCCTTTCCTGCTCTTATATGGGACATCATATGAGACTGGAAGTTGAAAAAAAAAGAAAGAAAACCTATACTGGGAAGAGAGGTGGCCATCAGGAAGAAAGGAACCTGATGAAAGCGGAGTAACAGAATGGTGGATGGAGCCTAAGACCTTAATGAAACTGTGACATTACTGCATAATTGTGGACTGCCTGCCCACAGGACTTCTTATATAGTGAGAAAAATAAGTTTTTTTTGTTGTTGTTTTATGTGTAGTTACATGTATATATGTGCCACTGCATGTACTTTATAGCTTAAGTGAGAGAATACATATTTAAATGACAATCGTTTTTAACATGGAGAGAAGGTTCACAAAAAATTCCTTATACATTTTGCTCCAAATGATATCCCCACACATTCAAAAAAGTAAAAATCATTTGGACCCCTTCTATTGATTATAATTTAATAAAATCAGAAATAGATTATAACAAGAAAGTTACTCCCACCACAATCACCACACACACACACATCATCCAAACTTATTCAACTGAACATTTAAAATGACAACTTCTGAGAACTCTTAAATTAAAGAAAAAATAAAATTCATAGTATGAACAACCTAGCAACAAATGGCATTTCACTGTAAGGAAGAGTTTCCTGTCTTCCTTCCTTCCTTCCCTCCTTCCCTCTCTCCTCTCTTCCTTCCTATCCACCATCTGTCTGTCTGTATCTGTACTGGCTCATGAATTATATTTTTACTCAGTAGGATGGAATTTGTTACAGTCATGACTTTGACCTCAACACTGCTCTAACTTGGACCAGCGGGAAACCTTCCAGGTGGCGCCTGTGTCTTTCTGCCGTGGCTCCATCCTCCTGTGAGCACTGGTCTCTTGCCCCAGAGAGTCTAGGCTCGCCTCATGCCTTCCCACCCCAGCTCTGTAACTGCCTCCTTCCCGGGATCCCTGGTTCCTTTCACGAGGAACTGGATTCAAAAGGGGAGCACATGTAAATCCATGGCTGATTCATGTCAATGGATGGTGAAAACCACTACAATATTGTAAAGTAATTAGCCTCCAACTAATAAAAATAAATGAAAAAAATTAAAAATAAAAATTAAAAAACAAACAGACAAAAACCAAAAGCCAAGCACTAGGCATGCTCACTACTCTATGAGTGTCACAGCTTCTAGGCTTCTCAGAGGCAGAATTCGTTTTCATCTTCTGCCTTCTCACTTACGACTTCTTTCTCTGTCAGTTAGAGACCTGACCCCTTTTAACCACAATATCTGCACTCATTTCCTCACGTTTAAGCAGTACGTTCAGAACGGTTAACCTGTATCTCCATGAGAAACGAACCTACTGATGAGAGTTTTGCTTACATCAAAAATTTCAAGGTCATGAAAGACAAAGAAAGGCTGAGAAAAGTTTCCAGATTAAAGGAATGTTGAGAAATACAACAACTGAATGAAATGAGCAACACTGGCTTACATTCTGACCAGAAAAAAATTTTTTTTGGATAACTAGTATAATTGAATATGGTCTTAAGATCAGATAAAAAAATTAAATCAATGCTATATTTCAGTTTGAAAATTCAATTGTGATTATGTAAGAGGTACTTAGGAGAGCAGGAGCAGAATGTCTGTACTTGACTCAAATTATTTAAAAAATATGTATGCATACCTCTACATATATACACATATACACGTTTATACAGAAAGATATATACATATATTTGGGTATCTACAGATAGTGAACAATAAAGGAAATGAAGAAAAATGTAAACAACTAGCAATCTAGATAAGAGGTAGTAGGTATTTGTACTATTTTCTAATTCTTATGCAATTTTAAATTATGTATCCAACACCCAGAGTTACAAAGAAAAAGAAATGATAAAAAAATGCCATCACATATTTTACACGTCAACCAATGGTATGGTACCAGAAAAGTGCCTAAGGGAAATTTATAACTTGAAGAGCATGTATTAGAAATAGAGAAAGAATGAATAGAAATGAGCTAAACATAATAGCTTCCTAAAACTGGAAAAATATCAACAAAAATCCCCAAAAGTAGAATTAAAAATAAAAGATAGATAGAAAAACAAGAACAACAAAAATAAACCATCAGTATTAATATTAACCAATAAAATGAAAATTTGTTCTCTGGAGAGACCAACATTTCTGGAGGATCCGGTTCAAGAGGAATGATGCCTATTCAGCACGACTGTGTCAGTCATACTGTGGATACAGAGATGTAATGTCAGGCCGATGAATTTCAAAACCTAGATGAAGTGAATGCTATAAAAAAAAAAATTCCAAAATTGG
Source organism: Cervus canadensis (assembly GCF_019320065.1). NCBI lineage: Eukaryota > Metazoa > Chordata > Mammalia > Artiodactyla > Cervidae > Cervus > Cervus canadensis. The sequence goes on along the minus strand of NC_057392.1, from coordinate 32,628,612 downwards.
CTAAAGATGGTAATGAAAATCTGAATAGGCAGATTTTACAGGCACATGCAAATAACGAAAACAAATCTAGAAGCTCTTAAAAGACTACCCCCAATGAAAAGGAAATAGTCAGGTTAATGAGAAGACTTAATATTGAAAAATGTCAATTACCCTCAACACAATCATAAATTTAATCTTGTCTCAATCAAAATTTCATTATGATCTTTCCTGTGACTTGAGAATCTAGTTCTCTAAATCCACTTGAAAGAGAATGAATACAAGTGAAACCAAGATCTCTTGGAAAATGGGAAATATTAAGAGCTCCCTTTTTTCCAAATTTTATGTGATATTATAAAGCTCTGCAGTAAAAGAAGAGTAGTGTTGATGTATAAAAAACTCTGACCAGTGAAAAGTAGTAGAAATGTCAGACACAGATCTATATATACATGAGAATTGTATATTTTGCATGCTGTGAAAAAAAAATGGTGTTATGACAATTGATGATTCTTTTATAAAAATATAAAATAATAATCTTAGATCTTAGTAAGATACTTCTCATCATTCCCCCCCAAAAAACAAAATTTTGAATAGATTAAATAGTCAAGTCTCCTGAGACCTTGATGATCGTGATGGTAGTTACATATATATACACATATATAAATCTATTCAAAAGGAACTGTGTCAAAAGTGTTTAGATGCTTAGAACAGACTAGGTCTTCTTAAACAGGACATAAACTGAAAAGGCCATTATGGAAAAACTCTACTATATTATACACTTGAAGAAAACATCAGTAAAACAAAAGATACAAAAACCAGAAACTGAAAAACTATGAGTACAGATCGGGGATGCTGTATTTTCACTGTTTTTAACTGGAAAGAATATATTTTTCAACTCCTAAAAATTACTGAGAAAGAGACAATCAATGCAACTGGGGAAAAAAAAGAAACATGTAAAGAATGTGTACAGACCATTCACGACAAACACTTAAGAAATGGTTAGCACCATTAATAACTAGGGAAATGCCGCAGAACACAATGAGACTGATAAACTCGCAAAGCTTAACAAACTGAAGAGGCACTGACATGTAAGGAAATGGGTATTTGTAATACTACTGATGAATACATCAATTTGCACAGCCACTTTGACAGGATCTTTCTGAATTCTTTAAAATTAAATAAATGAACACAGGAAAACCACTTGTCATGATCTAATCTGGGAAACACATGTATGTAAGCATCAAGAGGGAAATGCAATGCTATCTACTCTTGTGATGGTAAGAACATTTTGGGAGAAACTTCTCATTAGAATGAAAAGGAAAAGATGCAGCTAAACAATGGAACCTTACATGTAATTTGGGTTGACTGTGGTCAATTCATGTAAACAATATGAAAATATTATCAGGACATACTGTTGAGTGACAAGAGCACTACAGAAAAATAAATATGATACTTTACCATTTAAAAAAATTCATGAGACAAGTGCTCGGGCCTGGTGCACTGGGAAGACCCAGAGGGATCGGGTGGAAAGGGAGGTGGGAGGGGGGATCGGGATGGGGAATACATGTAAATCCATGGCTGATTCATGTCAATGTATGGCAAAAACCACTACAATATTGTAAAGTAATTAGCCTCCAACTAATAAAAATAAATGGGGAAAAAAATTCATGCAAAATAAAACTATATACAACTATATATGGGGTCGGCCAAACAGTTTGTTTGAGTTTTTCTGTTTCATGTTATGGAAATTCCAAACGAATTTTTTGGCCAACAAATTATTATTGTGTACAAGCATAGAAGAAACTCCTATACCAAAGTGATCTAATGAATAATAAAAATCTTTGGTATCATTTGGGAAAATATAGGAACAGAGGTGACAACTAAGAGTAACATATCTCCATCTGTATTGTTTACATTTTTAATATACATACTCAAATGGCATTGCTGTAATTATTTTTTCAATTTTAAAAAAGAAAAACAGAAGAAAATTATTTGTTCTGTAGCCATAACTAGCCATGTGTATTACTGCCATATACATTTGTTAAAGACCCCAAAGTTTACTTTCTTTGGTGAATTATAATGCAAATATTGTCACTGTCATCTCTATACATATATACATATTTACATACACAATGCATGAATGCAGACATAGATGTGTGTGCAGCTAGTTTGATTGAAAATGAATGTTTAAAACAATCATTTACATTTAATTTCATGTTAACTTTGCATTCCTAAAAGATGAACTTAAAAATTATTTCCTTGAATCATATTTTCAATGCACTAACAGAGTTATTTTAAAAAATAGCCTATGGTGAGTTATTTTATAAATTAATAAACACTCTCCCCAAATGCTTGATTTAGAATGTGAGTTTTTTACATCAACTTTACTTAGTTGAAGAGAGCCTTGCAAGTAACTTTGTTCTTCCTGTTCCCTGTCTTTCAGATAAAATATAGCTAATCTATATGGATTATTTTAATTATATTCTTGGACCAGTTTATTCTTATAAAAGGTGCTGTCAGAATACAAGCTTATCATGTAAATACCAAAGAGTCTTCTCTTTGGTATTTTTTTTTTCTTTGGTATTTTTTTTTTCTTCTGAATCACCAAGATCTACTTGGAAAACTGTGTTTGAGGGCAATTGCTGTATTAGTTTTCATATTTTAATTTTCTTACCAAATATTTGAATATATTTGATAAGTACCAGTGCTTTCTGAAGGATTTTAAGAATGTGTTTGAGGGGATTATATTAGAGACCTCAGAGTAACTTGCAGATCTGGAGGGGTTTCCGAGGCTAAATGAATTCTTGGCAGGTTTATGAGAAAACCTTTTGGAAATATTTTGTAAGTTTATTTGTTAATCAGCAAATCTGATTTCTACTATATCACCCTCAGTGAATAATTAGCTATTTTCTATGGCTGCAATGCTCAGTTAAGAATGTTAAATTTTAATTATAGATTTTTATTGTTTTCCTTTAAAAAAGAAGAGTCCCAAGAATATGACTTTCCTTAAAGTAAAAGGTCATCCAATTTCAGGCCTTTACCTGTCAATAGTTAAGTCTCCTGAGACCTTGATGATCCTCATGGTACTTAGAGGAAAGTAAAATATTCTAAATGGTGTGAAAGGCCATCTTTTCCTTGGACAGGTGGGAGGTAAAGCCCAGGTATGACTGTAGAATCCAGTATATCTTCATTTTAAATATCATTCTTGTTTTCTCTCCAAAATCTGTTGATAACCATATTCTCAGAGGAAAAGCTAGTAGTCAAGCTCCAAAGTTTCCTCAGAAGTTAGGAAAAATAGTCAAAGTTAAGTGGAATAAAAATCTATATCCACAAAGCCATTTTCATGACCCTTTTGAAATATTTTTATTATTTGAAAAAGTCCAAAGAAGAGAATGATACAAATGAAGAAAAATTCATTGAAAATTTAAATGTGAGTAGTCACGTGACAAAGGAATGTTTTTGAATACTCGCTGACAGAAGATAAAAATGCCTTTGTTTAATTTAATAAAGAAAGTTATCACTTACTTCTTATGCTGTCTAACAAAGTACAAAATAAATCTACCAACCCAACAATTTTCCTTCACAGTTCAGGGAAAATAATTGAAATACCTCAATATGTCCCAAAGTTGACATACAACATGTACAAGATAGAAAATGGAAGTGTCCCATAATTCCATACTCAAAAGATAGTAAATGCAAATAATTTGATGTGGATTCAGCAGATACCTTTCAAAGATAGAAATAGAAATATATAGATATGTGGCTGAGGCATCTTTCCTTCCAATTAATCCTTTACTCTCTGAGTCATTGTGACAGCATACAAGTGGAGGAGAAGACAATGTTTCTTAAGAGCTGAAACGAAGATTAGATTGGGAGATAGAGAATTCCAGTCAAGGAGAGCAATATTGCAAAATGAATTAGCTCTTTGGCCAACCTAAGTATAGAAAAAAAAAAAGTTATGTATTTATTTGGCCATTTACTTTGGCTAAAAGCATACATATTGACCCTCCCAACTATTAACCATTTTCACTAACAGAGCATTTGAATTTCTTTAATTAACTGTGCTCAAAATCCCAATACATTCATAAAGAAGGGAGTCCATAACACATAGTGGGGATGCCAGATCTTGTTTTCAACCATTTTAGCTTGAGCTGAAATTATTACTTTCAAAAAATTTCTAACTCTTCATCTCCATGTTTCTCATTTGCTTCATCTACATCATGTTAAAATAAACCAATCTACGCATAACAATTAAAAAAGTGAGCTATGTATAGTGGTGAGAACAGAACGTCTGCTCTTTTTTTGGGTGAAAAACTTATTTGATGAGAGTCAGCTTGGGGATAATCTCATCAATCCTCAAACCGAACCATGAGTGGTCCTCTCTTATGAAAATGAGCTGAGAAAGGGAAAGATGCTTGATGCTGGACATTAGTGATGCTAGGGCTTCTTTTTCATAAAGAGTAGTTTTTAAACAGTAGAAATGCACTTTGCTCATCTCAGACTAGAATATGTCTATTTCTTTTATCACCAAGAAAAACTGAGTTAGAAACTACAAGAGAATCAAACATGTGCAAAAAGCCCATAGTCTAAATAGGACCTCATAGTATTTTAGTAAAAAAGTGCAGTGGATATTTTTCTAGGGTGTGCCGCTCAGGTCCCTCTTTAGGATTAAGAACATGGAGACTTGCCCGTTGGTGGCTCACAAGTGAGTCCCACTCTGAAAATCTCCATCTGCCAAATGAAACTGCTTCCCCCAAAGTTAAGGCCCCTCATCAAAGGCAGCCTGCAGCCCATGCTGGGTCTACGAGGATATATAAACGTCCTTCTCCCTTGCTCTGTGCAGTTGAGGACAACTCTAAAGGACCATTTCAATAAATTTCCTGCACATAAACCTCTTTCTCAGAATGATTTCCTATGGAATCCAATTTAGGATAGACTTTGACATGAGGACCATTTCTTTTTAGCGGTTCATCTGGAGTGCAGAGTCCCTAAATGTCATCTAAGTTTAACAACTCAAAAGATGCAGTAAAACCCTATTATTTAACAGTAAGAAGAAAAATCAGCAAATAAATATAGAAATTGCTGAAATTGTACCTTTGGGACTGTGAAATAGTAGAACCTAACTTTTCATTATTTTCACAAAGCTTCGCTTATGTTTCAGCTGGTAAAGAAACCGCCCACAATGAGGGATACCTGGGTTCAATCCCTGGGTTGGAAAGATCCCCTGGCGAAGGGAAAGGCTACCCATACCAGTGTTCTTGCCTGGAGAAATCCATGAACTGTGTAGGCCATCGGGTCATGAAGAGTCGGACATGACTGAACGACTTTCACTACCACTAACTTTCCATTATAAGGCCTTCTGTGCATGCATTGTGCATATATTACTTTAAATTGTGTAAGGATAGGTAGGAACTGGTTAAAAAAATGCATGTATTTCTGCTTTCTACTTTAAAAAATAACAGAAAATTCTATGAAGTACCAACAAGGGTGAAGCCAAATCGTAGAATTCACTACCTCAAATACATGGTGCAGTGACTTAAAATTTGGTTTAAAGGACTTCCCCGGGGGTCCAGCGGTTGTGAACCTGCCCTGCAATACAGGGCATGCGGGTCCAACCTCAGGTCAGGGAAACGAGATCCCACACGCCGTGGAGCACGTGAGGCTGCACGCGGCAGCTACCGACGTCTGCGTGCGCTGGAGCCCTGCACCCCAACCCGAGTGCTCGCCACCACGAAAGGCCCTGCGTAACAGGGGAGATCCTGCCTGCCCAGCTAGGACCTGACACGGCCAAACACGCAAATGCCTAAATGCATACATAAGTTTAGTTTAAAACAAACATAAGACTGTCAATCATCAAACACGGAAGGGGGTGAACGTCACACGGCGGCAGGCGAGGAGGAGAATGAGGGGGTCTGATCTTGTTGCACACATCTCCCGATCTTCCGCCTTTCAGAAGTCCGTCTCACAATTTCATAAGCGCTATGAATGGAATAGGATACTTTTTTAAATAATTGAATAAAACATCCTGACATTTTCCCTCCAAACTCACCCTCGTCCCAACAGGAAACTAAGAGAAAATCCCATGAGTGAAAACTGTTCCTACTAAATTAGTTGTCAAAACGTGTGTGATTTACCATTTTTAAAGCCTCCATGCTAAGACCAGAGAAAGAGTTAAAGCTTAGTGATACCTCTCTTAGAAAGGAAGTAACATCCCTGAGTAGGGAAGTGAACCCAGGCACCAGACATAGAACGACCTGTCAGGAGAGGAAGCAGGGCCCAGGTCACCCTGCAAAGGGAACAGACACCCAGCTGAGCCGGCGTCTCCCCATCAGCTCAAACACACACGTACGCAGACACACACACAGACGCACACACAGACACACACAGACACACTCACACAGATACATAGACACAGACACACACACACACAGATACACACAGACACAGACACACACAGAGACACACACACTCACACACACAGACACAGAGACACACACACACACAATAGATGCACGCACACAGAGACCCACAGACACACTCACAGACACACACAACACACACACAGAGACACAGACACACACACACTCACACACACAGAGACACACAGATGCACTCACACAGACACACAGACACACATACAGACACACACACACAGACACAGAGACACACAGACACACACACACATACCCACACACAGACACACACAGACACACACACAGACACACACAGACACACACAAACACACACACAGACACACACAGACACACACACACAGATGCACACACAGACACACACAGACACAGACACACACAGAGACAGACACACACACAGACACACACACAAACACACACACAGAGACACACAGATGCACACACACAGACACACACAGACACACACACACAGACACAGACACACACACACACAAACAAACACACACAGACGCACTCACACACACAGACACACACACAGACACAGACAGACACAGAGACACACAGACACACACACACAGACACACACACACAGACACAGACACACACAGACACAGACACACACACAGACACAGACACACACAGATGCACATAGACACACACACACAAACACACATACACAAACACACACAGACACACTCACACACACAGACACACAGACACACACACAGACACACACAGACACAGAGACACACAGAGACACACACAGACACACAGACACACACAGACACACACACACAGACACACACACAGACACAGACACACACAGAGACACACACAGACACACACATACAGACACACACACAGACACAGACACAGACACACACACAGATGCACACAGACACACACACAGAGACACACACCGACATACACACAGACACACAGACACACACAGACACACACAGAGACAAGCACAGTCTTGGAACTATACGTTGCATTGCAAAAAGAAACAGACCTTGAATCAAATAGTAAGTGTCAAGGAAAATGTACCCATAGTGTATAAAACAATGACATTTTAAGAGAACTCCCTGTATTAAGTAAGAAGAAGATGAAAAGAAATGGCATGTGAAATAGTCTGAGAAAAGGCAGGAGGAAGAGGAGGAAAAGGAAGAGGAACAAAGAAGGGAAGAAGGAAGGAAGAGAGGAAGGGAAAATGAGAGGGTGGTTAGGGAAGGAAGGGAACACAGCAGGTGAACGGTCTGGGAAGAATCTATTCACAGTTGGCTTGATGTTCAAAAATCAATCACTGTAATTCAGCATATTAACAAACTAAGAAAAGAGAAACCATTTGATCAGATCATCTCAACAGAGGCAGAAAAAAATCATTTAACAAACTGCAGCAGCCATTCATGATAGAAATGGTCAGCAAACAAATAGATCAGGAGATCTTCCGCAAGACTCTTCACTTCAGCAGTCCCAGGGGAAAGGTCTTGCAGGTCCAGGAAGCCTAATGAAAGGAAGGAGGCGGGGGAGGGCAGGCATCTCCAGGCCGTACCTACATCACACCTCATCCCTGTGCACGCGTGCAGCCCGCGGTCTCCTTAGAAGGGGCATGGTCCCCTACCAGGGGGCTCCTTAGGAAGGTGGAAGGCCTGGTCTCACGGGCTGAAGCAATGACGGAACCCACCCAGTATGATAATGGACAGCTACCCTCTGTGTTCAAATCTCCTAGAACCCTAAAACCCTATCCATTTTCTACTTCTTCTGAACTTCTATTGAGATAGCTTTATCTCCTTTTCTTAGGCCACTTCTTGGCTCTCATTTGTGTTCATTTTATGCTATTCAACCATAAACCCTTGGGGACAGGGTTGTGCGTTGGTCATCAATGTATTTCCCCAGGGTGAGGACGCGATCCTTTCTCACAGGTGTTTGTCTTAAAAAAATGAATAAAATGACCCCAAAAGGGACAAAGCCATAAACTAAAAGTAAGAAGTCTTGAATTCTAAGCCTGCCTTAGTCATTAACCAGGTCTATGACCCTGTAGTGGTATCTGCCTCTTTGAGTTTTGAGGGTTTTCTTTTATTTAAATGAAAGAGTTAGAATGAACTGCAAGGTCTTCCAATTCCTGCCATCTGTAAACTTGTGTTTTGTTACGAATTTTACTTAAAAACAAATTCTCTTTTAGATACACGAATGGGGCCCTTGTTGCTTTTGCCAGATGTTGTCTTCACCCCAGAGACAAGGGGTGGGCAAGATACAACCCAGAAAATGGGTCTCTGATAAAAACCATAGTGATGACCTGCCCAGGTGTTTAAAGTAGGTCACTTGAGGGGGGTGCCCATGACCCTGCGGTGAGGCTGAAGATCAGAGGGCCCACGAAACTGGGGGGAGAGAAGCGTCACAGGTGTGTCTGCAGCTAAAGAATCTCATGCTGTAGACCGCTCTGCAGTCCGGAAGGGGAGAGGAGAAGCTGCCAGATCAATACAGCCTTTGTAGAGACGGAGTTTACACGGGAACAGTTGCCAGTGTGGGACTGGCCTAATGATTTTATCTCCGTCTCTGACTTCCCTCCAGTGAATCTTGTAAGGGAACCAGCTACCTGATCCTTTAATCCCACTAACATTTTATAAAAGAAGATTCAAATTAGTTTTGCTTATTCCAGATGCTTTATATGCAAATGAGCTTCAGAACTGGTGGTAACTAAAATGTGAAGCAGACTCCATGGTCTGGCTGAAGAAACACCCCCACCCTTGCACCCTCCCTAAATGCTGGCATTATTCTCTCTACTGATGGCTCAGGGCTCCCTTTTTTTCAAGTAAAGAATTACGGAACCTTCAGATAGCCACAGTGACTCTTTGACCCCAAGGAGGAACTCTTCAGATTTCTTTTCTGTGCAATTGGCTTCCCCTTTCCCCACACAACATGTGGATCGCTATCCCTGCCTTTCAGGAAAAGCATTACCTATGCAGTATTAATCAGAGTTTGCAAGTCAAATATTAAGATCCTTCCTTGGGGTAATCCAATGGTACAACTTCGCCATTTCATTTCCCCCTTTGCAACTCTAACTAGACAAGGGAGACTGAAACATTGAGCTAGGAATTATTTATTTAAAGCCACAATCCAACACACACAGACTCTGGATAAAGATTGCTCACTCTCCTTTGTAATAAAAGTGGCATCTTAATGCAGAGCAGTGTGGGGCCTCCACCTTGCCTGTGGGCCAGCTCTTACATCCTCCCGTGTAGCCTGGCATTTGCCCTCTAGCATTCCCATGTTGCTTGGCTCCAAATGGAAGTGCTCTTAATTTCAAATGATTTATTGGGGACAAGTGGGAGGCCCATCTGATCTAAGTCTGTTTGTACTTGGCTTCCTGGGTCTCAGGGGTGATTTGAAGACGATAGCCTCTGTTGTAAAAGAGCGATAGGAAGACGAGCAGTGCCCAGCTGCTTTGGGGAGAGGGCTCCTTGGTGTTTAACACAGCTGCGTGGGGCCACTTTCCACAGCAATGCAAAGAATCAAGTCTGAGGACAGCCACGGAACCATGGACTGGCGAGGGAGATCTGTGCAATTCCTACCGAGTTATTTGTTGAAGGCAGCCCTGTTGGCTTCATCAAAGAACAGAGGGCTAGCCCGAGTGCCTCCAACATCAGTGACAGTGTCACTGGTCAGAGTTTCTCTGTATCCTGCTGCTGCTACACACACTTCTGTGGCACTAGCTCTAGATGACACAGAAATGACCCTTTTTTCATGTTTGCCTCTGGCATTAGCTTAGGGGCTACTCCCAGGAAAGGGACTATGTTTGTATTCAATTGATTCTTCACAGTGCCAAGTAAATAGTAGATACTCAGGAAAAGTGTTAAGTGATTTATGATGTGTGTAAATGAATTAAAATTTTTTTTCAGCTAAAGTAAATGCATCCTTATGGAGAAAGTCATTATCTTTAAATAATGACATCTGATGAGAAATATATTACATGATCTGCTATGACCAGTTCTCTTTACATAAGATGTCAGGTGAAAAGATTTTTTTCCTGTTTATTTCATTTATTGTTGGTTGTGCTGGGTCTTCGCTGCTGCCTGAGGCTTTCTCTAGCTGTGTCTGGTGGGGGCCTCTCCTCACTGGGGTGCATGGGCTTCTCACTGCAGGGTCTTCTCTTGTTGCGGAGCACATCTTCCAGGTTAACGGGCTTGGGGGTTGTAGCACTTGGGTAGTTGTGGCACACCAACTGCACGTGGAATCTTCCCAGACCAGGGATAGAACCCACGGCCCTTGCACTGGCAGGGGGATCCCCATCCACGGAACCACCAGCAAGTCCATATGAAAAGATTAAAGCAGCATTGTGCCATATAACTTTCTGCAGTGATGGGAATATTCTCTAGCTGTGCTATCCAATGCAGGAGCCGTGAGCCCTGAGACAACTGAACATCTGAAATATGGCTAGTGTGATTGAAGACCTGTATCTTAAATTTTATGTAATGTTAACTATTTTAAGTTTAAATAACAGCATGTGGCTTGTATCCATGTGGTATTAGATAGCACAGATCCAGAGGTAGCCTCAGGAAAAATCGAACAAATCTATCCCTTTTTTTTTCTGAGGGAAAATATGCATGTGTGTAGACATGTGAATAAATGTGTGGGTGATGGGTTAACATCAGGTTAACAAGAGGTTCATCATCACTATGGCAAAATACATTAGGAGCGTGATCTTTGGAATAAAGCAGACCTTAAGTTGAATCTTTGGCTTTTCCACTTACTAGCTACATGACCTTGAATAACTCATTGTTTTCCTGGCGCACAGAATTTCCCTGCTTGCCAAACAAATCAGGAAGAAAACCTTAATTTTTGGAGAAGATATGATAGGTGAAACTTCTTTCTAAAACTGAGCTACTAATAAGTCTCCTGGCCATCCTGGCTGCAGAGAATATTAACACAGCAATGTCATTGAGGAGGTGACATAGGTCCATTCTGACTTCAATTCTTTTCATGAGAAGACCAACTACCCATAGACAAGACACGATTGAGAAAACTTGAGAATTCAGAGGTGAGGCTGAAGCACTCCCTGGGCTACAGAGGGGAATAGAAGGACTCCATCAGAAGGATTACTGGAGTGGCTACACTCTGAAAGCATTGCCCCCTCAGGTCAGCTCAGCTCAGCACTGCCCTCAGCTAGTAAAGAATCTGCCTGCAATGAGGGAGACCTGGGTTCAATCCCTGGGTTGGGAAGATCTTCTAGAGAAGGGAAAGGCTACCCACTCCAGTATTCTGGCCTGGAGAATTCCATGGACTGTATAGTCAATGGGGTCACAAAGAGTCAGACATGACTAAGTGACTTTCATTTTCACTTTTTCAGACAACCATTTAGTCTTTTTGCATTTCTTTTTCTTGAGGATGGTTTTGATCACTAGCCCCTGTACAAGAATCCCTTAGAAGAAATGGAATAGCCCTCATAGTCAACAAAAGAGTCTGAAATGCAGTACTTCAGTGCAATCTCAAAAATGACAGAATGATCTCTGTTCATTTCCAAGGCAAACCAATCAATATCACAGTAATCCAAGTTTATGCCCCAATCAGTAATGCTGAAGAACCTGCAACTGAACAGTTCATTGCATTGAAAACCAAGAGAGTTCCAGAAAAACATCTACTTCTGCTTTATTGACTATGCCAAAGAACTTGTAGATTATGCCTAAGAGACCTTCTAGAACTAACACCAAAAAAAGATGTCCTTTTCATCATAGGGGACTGGAATGCAAAAGTAGGATGTCAAGAGATACCTGGAGTAACAAGCAAGTTTGGCCTTGGAGTACAAAATGAAGCAGGACAAAAGCTAAAAGACTTATGCCAAGAGAATGCACTGGTTATAGCAAACACCCTCTTCCAACAACACAAGAGATGACTCTACACAAGGACATCAACAGATGGTCAATACCAAAATCAGATTGATTATATTCTTTGCAGCGAAAGATGGAGAAACTCTTCACAGTCAGAAAAAACAAGACTGGGAGCTGATTGTGGCTCAGATCATGAAATACTTATTGCAAAAATTCAGACTTAAATTGAAGAAAGTAGGGAAAACCACTAGACCATTCATGTATGACCTAAATCAAATCCCTTATGATTATACAGTGGAAGTAAGAAATAGATTTAAGGGACTAGATCTGATAGACAGAGTGCCTGATGAACTATGGACGGAGGTTCATGACATTGTACAGGAGATAGGGATCAAGACCATCCCCAAGAAAAGAAATGCAAAAAGGCAAAATGGTTGTCTGAGGAGGCCTTATAAATAGTTGAGAAAAGAAGAGAAGCTAAAGGCAAAGGAGAAAAGAAAAGATATGCCCACTTGAATGAAGAGTTTCAAAGAATAGCCAGGAGAGATAAAGCCTTCCTCAGTGATCAATGCAAAGAAATAGAGGAAAACAATAGAATGGGAAAGAAGAGATCTCTTCAAGAAAATTAGAGATACCAAGGGAACATTTCATGCAAAGATGGGCAAAACAAAGGACAGAAATGGTATGGACCTAACAGAAGGAGAAGATATTAAGAAGAGGCGCCAAGACTACACAGAAGAACTACACAAAAAAGATCTTCATGACCCAGATAACCACAATGCTGTGATCACTCACCTAGAGCCAGAGATGCTGGGATGCTAAATCAAATGGGTCTCAGGAAGCATCACTATGAACAAAGATTGTGGAGGTGATGGAATTACAGTTGAACTATTTCAAATTCTAAAAGATGATGCTGTGAAAGTGCTGCACTCAATATGTCAGCACATTTGGAAAACTCTGCAGTGGTCACAGGACTGGAAAAGCTCAGTTTTCATTTCAATTGCAAAGAAAGGCAATGCCAAAGAATGCTCAAACTACCACACAATTGCATTCATCTCACACCCTAGGAAAGTAATGCTCAAAATTCTCCAAGTGAGGCTTAAACAGTACATGAACCATGAACTTCCAGGTGTTCAACCTGGATTCAGAAAGGGCAGAGGAACCAGAGATCAAATTGCCAACAACTGTTGAATCATCAAAAAAGCAAGAGAGTTCGAGAAAAACACCTACTTCTGCTTTATTGATTACGCCAAAGCCTTTGACAGTGTGGCTCACAACAAACTGTGGAAAATTCTGAAAGAGATGGGAATACCAGACCACCTGACCTGCCTCCTGAGAAACCTCTTTGCAGGTCAGGAAGCAACAGTTAGAACTGGACATGGAACAACAGACTGGTTTCATATCAGGAAAGGAGTATGTCAAGGCTGTATATTGTCACCCTGTTTATTTAACATATGCAGAGAACATCATGAGAAATGCCAGGCTGCATGAAGCACAAGCTGAAATCAAGATTGCCTGGAGAAATATCAATAACCTCAGATATGCAGATGACACCACCCTTACGGGAGAAAGCACAGAAGAACTAGAGAGCCTCTTGATGAAAAAACGAAGATCATGGCATGTGGTCCCGTCACTCCATAGCAAATAAATAGGGAAACAGTGACAGAATTTATTTTCTTGGGCTCCAAAATCACTGTAGATGGTGACTGCAGCCATGAAATTAAAAGATGCTTGCTCCTTGGAAGAAAAGTTATGACCAACCTAGACAGCATATTAAAAAGCAGAGACATTACTTTTCCCGACAGCACTCCACGTCGTCAGACCTATGGTTTTTCCACTAGTCGTGTGTGGATCTGAGAGATGGACCATGAAGAAAGCTGAGCAGGGAATAATTGGTGCTTTTGAACTATACTGTTGAAGAAGACTCTTGAGAGTCCCTTGGACTGCAAGGAGATCAAACCAGTCAATCTTAAAGGATATCAGTCCTGAATATTCATTGGAAAGACTGATACTGAAGCTGAAACTCCAAGACTCTGGCTGCCTGATGTGAAGAACTGACTCATTGGAAAAGATCCTGATGCTGGAAAAGATTGAAAGCAGGAGGAGAAGGGGACAACAGAGGATGAGATGGTTGGATGGCATCACCGACTTGATGGTATGAGTTTGAGCAAGCTCTTGGCAGTTGGTGATGGATAGGGAAGCCTGGCATGCTGCAGTCTACGGGGTAGCAAAGAGTTGAACACGACTGTTGATTGAACTGAACTGAATGGAGAGGAATTTAATAGATATTTCTCAAAGAACATATACAAATGACCAAATGGTATACAAAAAGATATTCAACATCACTAATCACCAGTGGAATGCAAATCAAGTGCACAAATGAGATATCATCTCACTTCTTTAGAGTGGCTGCTACTCAAAAGTCAAGAGATATCAAGTGTTGTCAAGGATGTGTAGAAAAGGGAACCCATATGCAGTGTTGGTGACTGTAAATAGCCACTGTGGAAACAGTTTGTGCTTTCCTCAAAAAAATTAAAAATGGAAATATCATATGTTCTACCAGTTCCATTTTGGGTTATATATCCAAAGAAAATTAAATTGCGGTCTTGAAAAATATATCTGCATGACTATGTTCATTGTAGTATTATTTACAGCCTATTTTGTTGGAGAAGACTCTTGAAAGTCCCTTGAACTGCAAGGAGATCCAACCAGTCCATCCTAAAGGAAATCAGTCCTGAATATTCATTGGAAGGACTGATGCTGAAGCTGAAGCTCCAATATTTGGGCCACCTGATGTGAAAAACTGACTCATCTGAAAAGACCCTGGTGCTGGGAAAGATTGAAGGCGGGAGGAGAAGGGGACGATAGAGGATAAGATGGTTATATGGCATCACCAACTTGATGGACATGAGTTTGAGTAAACTCCAGGAGTTGGTGATGGACAGAGAGGCCTGGCATGCTGCAGTCCATGGGGTCACAAAGAGTCAGACACGACTGAGCGACTGAACTGAACTGAACCTGAAATATGGAAATATCCTAGTGTCCATCAATAATAAATGAATAAAGAAAGTTTGTTATGTATAGATATAGATATGGATATAGATATAGATAACAGAACATTAATTTTCATATGTAAATAATAGAATATTAATCAACCTAAAGTAAGAAGGATAACCTGCCATTTTCAACAACATGCATGAAATGGAAGGGCATTATGCTAAGTGAAATATGTCAAACACTGCATGGTCTCATATGTAGAATCTAAAAAACTCTAATTCATAGAAATGTAAATCAGTGGTTGCCAGGGTTGTGGGGAGTGGGAGAAAGGGTGAAGGTGGTTAAAGGATGCACATTTCCCTTTATAAGGTGAATGGTTCTGAGAATGTCATGTGACTATAGTTAACAATACTGTATTGTTGCTTGAAAGTCACTAGGAGAGTAAAAAGTTCTCCCCCACCACACGCACACAAATTGTAACTATGTGTGAGGATGAATGTGTTAACTAACCTTACTGTGGTAATATAATCATTGCATTGAATACATTAAACTTACACAATGTTATATGTAAATTATATCTCAATAAATAAAGTTGGAAAAATATAAACAAAAAGCAGTAGCCCTGCCTGCTCACATATATGTATATTAGACTCCAAAGATGTATTACAATTCTTTTTAACTTATGAAATCTTCTGTCACTTGTCCTGATTGCCATACTTCCAACTCAATGTGTCTGGAGAAACAGTCATTTCCTCTTTTGTGAGAGAACAGATCAGGAGTTTGGGTGCATTTTGGAATTCGTACCAGGAATGGGAAACTTTAAGTATAAAAAAGGGGGAAAAGAGAGGGAAGAGAAGGAGGAAAGAAGCCTCAGGATGTAAGAACTCAGCTGCATGTCTGTTTGCTTTTGTTCTGTTCAGTATCACAACTGGCTATCACGCCTGGGTTCAGTGGGGAGGTGGTATTTATATAGGGAAAAAGTCATATATTCCTGGCCTGAATTCTCACTTGGTAGGTAACCATGAGTCTTTGGTCAAGTTATTTAACTTCCAGTATAAATTCTTCATCAGTAAAATAAACATTAATTTTACTACAGGGTTCAGAGATGGTGAGGCCAGTGGCTAGCCCGTAGTGGGCATGTGTCTTTCTTTCTTGTCTGTATTCTTCCCCTTTCTTCCTCGACCACTAGTAGCATTTTCATGAGTTTCAACTTCCCCTGGATATAAGGGAGCAGATTACCTAGGCTAATCATACTGCCATCTTCCTCACTCTTTACATCTTTAAAAAAAATCTGACAACATTGGATTTACACTTTCTTGCTCTGTGTCTTGAGATCAACAAATCTGAATAAATATGGGAGCTAAAAGGCAGATATCCTAAGGGAACAAGCAGTTTTTACCATTGCAAAATGAATGAAAATTCTGTTCTATTGCTTTTTTACACATTAGTGTGGACATATGCCATTACACCAGTACTGGGAACAAGGTTTTATTTTTAAAAGGTATTAAACTATGCAGATGGTGACTGCAGCCATGAGATTAAAAGACGCTTACTCATTGGAAGGAAAGTTATGACCAAGCTAAACAACATATTAAAAAGCAGAGACATTACTTTGCCAACAAAGGTCCATCTAGTCAAGGCTATGGTTTTTCCAGTAGTCACGTATGGATGTGAGAGTTGGACTATAAAGCAAGCTGAGCACCAAAGAATTGATGCTTTTGAACTGTGGTGTTGGAGAAGACTCTTGAGAGTCCCTTGAACTGCAAGGAGATCCAGTCAGTCCATCCTGAAGGAGATCAGTCCTGGGTGTTCATTGAAAGGACTGATGCTGAGGCTGAAACTCTAATACTTTGGCCACCTGATGCGAAATGCTAACTCATTTGAAAAGACCCTGATGCTGGGAAAGATTGAAGGCAGGAGGAGAAGGGGATGACAGAGGATGAGATGGTTGGATGGCATCACCAACTCAATGGACATGAGTTTGAGCAAGTTCTGGGAGTTGGTGATGGACAGGGAAGCCTGGCGTGCTGCAGTCCATGGGGTCACAAAGAGTCGGACACAACTGAGCGACTGAACTGAAACTATGGTTTAGGCCTCACTGATAACTTGGGCAGGCATCCCCTCTGCCTTCTGACCTTCAGGACATAGAAATGAACCAGGTGGGTCTGATCTAATGAATGCTGCAGCTCAGGAAACCCGCATGGCTTCCAGACTGTGATCGTCCCATTGGGAATCATGACTGTTACGCCAGTCTCATGCTCCCAGGTCCCTTTAATGTGAATAGGGCTGAGTACCATTTTTTTGCATGTGCCTTTGGGCACATCATCAGGGATCAAAAAAAATTTTTATCTGAACTGTCTCTTTCCTTCACCAAAACAATTTCACATATAGGAACACCTGCACGTTTTTAAGAATCTCTATCAACAAAAAAGGGTGGATCCATTAATCAACCGAATTTGACAAAAACCTTAGCATTCTTCACCAGCACGCAGCAAAGCACTATGGTTGTAGATTACTATCTCATATCTTCCCTTTATTCCTCCAGGCACCTAAGGAAACAAGTCTATTCTATTGATATCTCTGCATCATATTCTATCTCCTCAGCAATAATAACAAATAGTTATGCTTCTTGGGGAGCAAATCAAAAGCAAAAAAAATTTGAACAAGTTTGAGTCTGTTGTAACAAATATTTCAGAGAGCCAAAATGAGTTCTTAAGTGCTTTATTATGACAGATGTATTCCTATATTTTGGGAAAAGTTGTGATCACCATCAAATATACATTCACAAATTTGCAGTATCTTCCTTGTTAGAGGCTGGGTGCTTGATAAGGCACAATTTTAGAGTGAAGATCTTGAAGGAGGTGTATTCCAGAAGAAAATACTTGATGGTCTTCTTAGAAACATTAGACAGGAGAAAAATATAACCTGTATAATATTAAATTACAATACCAAAGCAGATGGAAATAAAAGCGGTGAACAACATGTTTTTAAATTTCCAGCACTGAACATAAGGCTTGTTATACAGTAGTTTCTTGATATCTTGTGCATGGGTTAAACTATTGAAAGATAAAAGAAAAAAAAAAAAAGGAGACTCAGGGATGAATTTAGATTTTTAAGACTCTAAGCTTTGAAAAGATGATAAGCCTCCCTATGTAATTCAAAATAATATAAAAGCAATTCTGAACTGTAAAACAAGAGTAAGGAAATCCAATAACATTGAGATTTCTCCCATGGTACTTTTTAATAAGGTCATGAAATAAAATCTTTCAAAATATTTTCCTAATTTTTGGGGGCGTCTGCTTTGCTGGCATCTTAGCCACGTGCCTGGTTTTCTATGGGGTAATCTAGCCCAGAGGTGGCCGCTAGCTTTTCACTTAAACTCATTTGCTCCTTTATTCCACTGACTTTTATTGAAGGTCAGTAATTTAAGAGTCTGGGAATTTGCAGAAGTCAAGTTCGCCCTCTGGAAGGGCTCAAAATCTAGTGGAGCAATGAAGTTTCATGTATAGAAATGAGCTATGGCAAAGTTCTGAGCAGGGGACAATGAAGAAGAAGTAAAATCTGGAGATGGAGGCTCTTCCAGGGGTGACACCTGAGAAGCATCTGGACCACCGGCCCATGTGGAGAGAGAAGGGGCCATTCTTGGTACATGGCATGGAATTGGCTTTTCCAAAAAAAAAAGGGGCGGGGGGTACGTGAACAAAATCAGGGGAACTGCAGCTGGTTCCAACTTCAGGGGCAAAGGATCTCAGACCCACTTTGACTTGTTCTACCTCCTTATTTTATTCTTCTCAGGTTTGGCCCTTTTATAATCTCTCTTATATTCTGCATTTTTCCAGGACTACAGATGTCCTAGAGCTGTTGGACTTACTTAGACTGTGCTCTGAATTTTGGGGTCCCCCCGTTAGGACATTTATAATAGGTCATAGTTACCACCTGACAGTTGGCACTTAAGTGTCTGGTAGCATTCCACATTTCCTTTTTGTCCCGGTTTGATCAAACAGTCCCCTTTGTGATTAGTAGATAGTCAGGTGGAGAGATCTTTCCGTCTGTCCACATTTATTATGTCAGATTTATGCATCTGTAATTCTCCTCTTAATTTGATGTGTGGCTCCGGGTGGGGAGGCCGGGGGAGGCCGGGCACAGATTGAAGGGACGCGCTGGTGCCTCCATGTCTGAGCACCTGAGCGCATCTGGGGACGGTTACAGAGCTAATTGGCAGGTGCTGCACGGAGCAAACACAAAAATCTCTCAAAGCTTCAAGAAATACCACCTCATGGCAACCCTAGGAAAAAACAGTCAAGGATAACTACTAATTATGAAAAGGAGACTGCCCTCATGTTGGGAGTGGGCTAAATGAGGAAGGGTATGGGTCCAGAGAGAGTGGAGTGTGGAAGAGCTACCTGGCATGTGTAAACATCCGGAAAACTTCATTCCTTTGAGCCTAACTTGGAAGATTCTATTCCCTCCGAGGGAATGTGGGCATCATATTTCTTTATATTTCCCATGAAGGATAGGTCTCTCTGTTATCTGGTATCTGGAAAAGCCAGGTAGCTCATGGCTACTGGGAGACAGAGACAGTGTGTGCCTATGAATCTGGGTTCT
The DNA here is from genome assembly GCF_019320065.1 of Cervus canadensis. Classification (NCBI taxonomy): domain Eukaryota; kingdom Metazoa; phylum Chordata; class Mammalia; order Artiodactyla; family Cervidae; genus Cervus; species Cervus canadensis. Next base: position 32,608,778 of record NC_057392.1, on the reverse strand, counting down.
GGTAAGAGACTGCAGCCAGTGGGTGAAAGGCCATGGGGATTAGCCCCTGGCTGGCGCCCTGCCCTCTGGGGTGGGGGAGCCAACGGAGCCAAATGTAGTGACGCCCGTCACAAACCACACCAGGCACTGATGCTTTGGCTAAATACTTAGGCAATGGAACTTGCCCCGTGGGTTTTAATTTGGGAAACCAGAGCATCAGATCAGTGTTTGAGAGAACTTACCTGTAGTTTGATACATAGGTTGAAGACCTTACTAGCAGCGGGATGATCTGCTCACAGCCTAAGCCAGTAGTAAAAGTGAGAAAGTCACAAAAGAGAGAAAAAAAGGGATGGGTGCCTGATTTAAGGAAACAGAGGCACTGGGGATGGAAGCGATAGAAAAGGATTCAAGAACACCCAGAAAATATAACAAAAAAGTACTTGGCGGTTAGAAAGGAATTAGAAAAAACCTCTGAAACATCTCTCTTCTGGCTTTAGTAAGTAGGTGGCTGAAGGTCAGGACCAGTAACTCAAATAATTAGGCTTGGAAATAGAACATAGAGAAAAGAAATGATCCTGAAGTAGCTGAACCTATATTCACTCATTTAATTCATTTTGAAAGTTGGATCCTTGGCTTTTATATTGGCTTAAGAGAGGCTTTTTCTCATCATTATAGTCCTGCTCTCCCTGATGTTTTTTTCTTAGCCAGCACTGTGTGTTTAACATTTTGAGTTAGTTGCTAAGATTTAAAAATAAGAAGCATTTTACATAAAAATCTGGATTTCTGACTGCTGTTGAAAAATTGAAACATCTGTGTGATGGTTAATTTTGTGTGTTAACGTGACTAGGCTGAGGGATGCCCAGATAGCTGGTACAATATTATTTCTGGGTGTGTTTGTGAGGGTGCTTCCAGAAGGAGTTAGCATTTGAATCCGCAGACTAAGTAAAAACTCATCTTCACTGATGCGGCCGGGCGTCATCGGGCCTGAACAGAGCGAAGGGGTGGAGGAAGGCTGAACTTGCTCTCTCTGCTCTGAGCTGAGACACCATCCTCTCCTGTCCTTGCCCACTGGCAAACGTGGTTCTCAGCCCTTTGGACTTGGACTGGTTCTTACACAGCTGACCCCTCGGTCCGCTGGTCTGGGTCAGACTGGGACGTTCACCATCAGCTGCTCTGGTCTCAGGCCCTCACACGCAGACTGAGTACCCCACTCACCTTCCTGGTTCTTCAGCTTGCAGGCAGCAGACCGTGGCACTTCTTGGCCTGCACAGTCACATGAGCCCATCCTTCTAATAAATCTCTGTATATACATCTCTACATGTCTTATTGGGTCTGCTTTCCTGGAGAACCCTAATAAGATCTGCCTAAACCAATAATCCCTTTAGACTGAAGGCATGTTCTCCAGCCTGGCACAACCCCTATGGCTCCCGGTGGCCTCCTTGACAGGCCTATTTCCTTCGTCCACGGTTCCTATATGAGACCTACCAGTAGTAGGTGCTGGCAGAGCCTTAGCCGAATCCCTTGGCCTGCTCAGAGGTTGCCGGCAGACAGTGTGGGTGGCTTCCAGGGTCTCTCGGCCGAGGTCCTTCTCTTCCCGTGGGAGTGCACTTGGTAGAGACGGAGACTAGGGCAGAGAGCTAGGTACTCCCATCTCAATAACCATTCACCGATGAGAGACAGGAGTTGTTGAATAAAGACCACACCTTTCTTGCCACCTCAGTGGGACCATTCTTAGATGTTTCCAGGTAGGTCCGCAGAGAGCTTCCGGCAGGATGGAGTCCTTGGTCCTGCTGTGGTGACCCACTCATTAATACACTCCGGTGCGATTCACTTTCTAGAGCCAGTCTGCACATTTTCACATGCTTCTTGGGGTCACCTCCAAAATAAGTTATTGTACCCAGATCCTTGCCTCAAGATCTGTTTGGGGGGAGACTCAAACTAAGGCAGGATCGGCGACCCACTTAAATTGTCATCCCTGATTTAGACCGTCTTCTGGGTCCTAACTAAGTATAAGTTTCAGTTTCAGATGGTCAAAGACAGAATGGCCTTAGTGGAGGCGGAGGAACACAAGTGAATTGACTGAGGTCACACAGCATCGTTGACTCAAGACTGAATGAGCCTCCCTCTCCTGACTCCCAGGCCACCAGCGGTCCATCCACTGCGTCGTGGGGTAGGAGATTGACAGCCCTCCCAATGGCCCAAACCAGCGACTGCCTGTTCTTGGAAATGAGACCCGCGGTGTAGCCACGCCCATTCGTTCAATTGTCTTCAGCTGTGTTCTCCCTTCCGCAGCGGAGCTGAGTCGCTGAGACAGAGATCATCCCGCCCAGAAGGTTTAACATAGTTACCGTCTGGGGAAAAAGTATTGCTGACCCCTGCACAGCATCATAGTCATGTATGGGGTGGGGGGGTTGGGGGGGGGGGTAGGACCAGGCTCTCATCAAGGTCCCACAGTAAGCAGCTCTCCTGTTTATATGCACTCCGTGGGCAGAGCATCACAGGCACCTCTCTTTTGTTCAATCGGCAGAGGATGTTTCTGGTAGAGTCAAAGGATCAGGGCTGCGGCTCTGAGTTCTCTTGATAAATTAATTTATTATTTAAGCGCATCTGCCTGTTTCTCTAAAGAGGTGTGGTGGCCTCCACTTATGCGGAGGAAAACATCACACGGAGATCTCAAGTGTCACGGCAATTAGTCAGCTGGGGAAAGATGCTGCTCCCGTGTTCAGGGACACAGTACTTGATAATCTTTAATTTGCTCGATATTACAATTAAGGTAACTTCAAATGTGTTATAACCTTAATAATGTCAACATGTTTCCATTATCTCTGTTGTACATATTATTTTTAACCTACTTCACACACAAGAATGTATTAATACATTTTTTGGCTGCCAGTGAAGTGGTCCTCTAACACGCTTGTGAAGGACTTAATAACCTTGTAGAAATGTTTTACTGATGAGTATTTGAAAATTATTGGAAAATCACTCAGTGAGGATTGAAAGAAAAAAAAAAAAAGATTCTACTACCTTACCCTGGGCTGGAAGATGGATGTTTATGAGGAGAGACGCAATTAGCAGAAGACAGAGAAAACGAATGTTTCGGTGACAGATGAGTTAGAATAGAATAGCAAGGAAAATGCAGCTGAATTAGATGTTAAAGACCCCAGGGATCTAACTCTGGCTTTTCAACGCATAAGCTGTGTGATTTTGGAAAAGTTGCTAAACTTGTCTGAGAGTTTGTTTTGTTTCTACGTCTCCAGCTTAAAAGCGCGGCCTTGTTCCCAGCTGGATTCAAATGAGTGTGTAATTAATTGATGCTGGTAAAAAAGAGTTGTGTAAGCCGCACAGAGCTATGCAAATATACATTATTATTGCACAAAAGCTGGGGACAAAAAAATATTGGGATGATGAGTGATGCTGTTTTCTGTAGTCACTCATTGCATGTGTTTCCAAAGATATTTTAAGACAATTAACTGTAAAGAAGAGGAGAAGAAGGCAAGAGGGGACGGTTGATCTTCCCCACCTTAGAGCTGCTTCGCCAGAAATGACAGATGATCAGCGTTCTCTGCCTCTCTGCCCCTGCCTGACACGAAGGTGGGTTCTGAGTGGGATAGAAGCAGCCTGCTAGGTAGAAATGGGGAAATGGGATCCCTGGGAGTCGTGCTATTTTACACTGCGTCGAGCGTGGCCAGTGACAGGTGGCTAGCGTTGATTTTCTGGTTTGAGGAGCAAATTCACTAGCCTCTGGTGGTGGCTCACTCACCCTCCTGCTTCACACCCTGTTCAGAGGCAGGCATAACCCCGCGCCTGGATTATTGAGGCAAACATTTATGTAACTCTGATGCATTCCACTGGTGTGAAATTACTGATACATTGGGATCCTCCATTTTCCCTAATTAGACCAGTGAGTGAGGGATTTGCAGAAACAATTCCAGAGACTCTCACTTTAATATTAACTAATGTGCACTTGGCCTACTTTTTGATTTTCCCACTGAACATATAGGGTCAGTTTCTCATCTTGCTTGGCACCCTGTGGAGCGAGCTCTGAGCTCACAACTGCAGTGTTTTCAAGCGCGGTCTCTTCCCTCTCTCCAGCTATCTCTGGTCCCTTGCCTTCCATGAGGTTTTGGGACACTGTCCATCCAAGTACAGGAGCTGTAGCTTCATGGGGCTCTAGAACAATTTTCACTGGCTTCTCCAGTATATACAGTTAGGGAATTGAAACTGTTAAATTGATGTTTTAAAAAATATATAGACCTGTATGATCACCATGTCTGGATATGTATGTTTCTGTGTGTATTAGAAAAAGAAAAAGGAAATTTATCAAGGATTGAATTTCAGTGTAGAGTACTCTTCATTCAGATAGACTTCTGGGATGGGAACCCAGGAACATAAAATACTCTATCGGAATCCCAGTCAGATGCAGTGGGAAGAAGGACAAATTTTGGAGTCAGATTGATTGTTTTCAAATTCTGGCTCCCTAATGGACTTCTTTGTAATCTTTAGGTAGTCAGTTTACCTGAACTCAAATTCCTCATCAATAAAATGGGGATAAAACTTAGCTCTTAATTCAGTGTGAAGATGAAATAATGTAGACAAATAGCTCCCTGTATCCTGGCATAGGAAAAAGCACCGGGTGAATTAGTATTATTGCCAGAGAACTAGTAGCACACTTACTCATTCTTTCTGAAGGTTAATGAGATATGTAAGAGATAGATAAGTGTGTGGAAAATCTACCTATAAAAGTAAATAAAAATATTAATTCAGAGATCATAAGAAGTGTGATCAAGGCCTCCAGGAAGCTTCTTTGCCTTCTCAATATTAGGCTTGCTCACTGAAAAATAAGGTGTTCAGACTCTCAGAGGTTTTCAAACTAGCCCTTCTAAAGCCATGCCAACCTTGGGGTTGAACAGACCAACCTTGGAGGGAAAATGGAAAGGAAAGGAAAAGAAAGTACTGTACATGAGCTTCCCAACTCAGCTCCAGCCAGAAGTGCGGCTGTTATTTCTCTTGGGGGCCTGGTTTCTGGTGAGGACTTGGGTGGCTAAAAAAGCTTCCTCATTGAGAGCTTGGCAAGTCATGGGACAAGACAATTCTGAGATCGCTTTCAGCGCTCACATTCTGTCAGGTGTTGTCACCTCTTCCAAACTTCAGTTTGGCAGGCTGTCAGGCCGCCCGAGGCACCAGGGGATTTCAAGGTGGTTCCGGGGCAGAGTCAGCTTTTTGAAAACTCTCAAGCAGGCACGGAACTCTCAGTCTTCATCTCTACAGAGAGATGGCCCCTCTCCTTTGAAGACTCCTCACTCTGCAGCCTGTCCTGCGTCTGCATTTTCTGGGAATAGCTTCCTCCTCATTCCACGCTGGTCCTCCACAGCTCACAGCTTTCAGCGCTGTTTTGATACAAACGCTTAGTCCTCATCCCTGTGTGAGTGCCCACCTCCAAATGACTCATGGCTTAATTAGAAGAAAGTACTTTACCGTTTCCTCCCCTAGGAAGAGCTTTATGACCCAGAATTACAAACCTCTGAGGGAAACACTTTCCTTCAGGAGCCTCGTCCTTCAGTTTTCAGTGCTAGCCTTCTGATCTTCCACCCCTTAAAGCCACCATTGAGGTCAGATATCAAAGTGTCTGCTATCATTATTAAATGGGGGCACTTTGAGGTCAAACAGAGACACACTTTAGTCCTGGCTATATAAGTCTTTTCCTTCTTCATCTTGCATGACCTACTTACATTTTCCAGTATTTAAAAAATTTTTTGTTTTTATTTTTGTAGTAGTTCTCTTGGGGTTGGTCTAAGAATGTAAAGTTTTCCCAGGAGCAGTTCAGTTCAGTTGCTCAGTCATATTGACTCTGCAACCCCATGGACTGCAGGACACCAGGCCTCCCTGTCCATCACTAACTCCTGGAGTTTACTCAAACTCATGTCCATTGAGTCAGTGATGCCATCCAACCATTTCATCTTCTGTCATCCCCTTCTCCTCCTACTCTCAATCTTTCCCAGCATCAGGGTCTTCTCCAATGAGTCAATTCTTCACATCAGGTGGCCAAAGTGTTGGAGTTTCAGCCTCAGCATCAGTCCTTCCAAAGAATATTCAGGACTGATTTCCTTTAGGACTGATTGGTTTGATCTCTTTGTGGTCCAAGTGACTCTCAAGAGTCTTCTCCAACAGCACAGTTCAAAAGCATCAATTCCTCAGCACTCAGTTTTCTTTATGGTTCAACTCTCACATCTATACATGATTACTAGAAAAACCATAGTTTTGACTAAATGGACCTTTGTCTGCAAAATAATGTCTCTGCTTTTTAATACGCTATCTAGGTTGATCATAGCTTTTCTTCCAAGGAGGAAGCGTCTCTTAATTTCATGCCTGCACTCACCATCTGCAGTGATTTTGGAGCCCAAGAAAATAGTCTCTCACTGTTTCCACTGTTTTCCCATCTATTTGCTATGAAGTGATGGAACCAGATGCCATGATCTTAGTTTTCTGAATGTTGAGCTTTGAGCCAACTTTTTCACTCTCCTCTTTCACTTTCATCAAGAGGCTCTTTAGTTCTTCGCTTCCTGCCATTAGGGTGGTGTCATCTGCATATCTGAGGTTATTGATATTTCACCCAGCAATCTTGATTCCAGCTTGTGCTTCATCCAGCCCAGCATTTCGCATGATGTGCCCTGTGTATAATCTACACGGTGACAATATACAGCCTTGATGTACTCCTTTCCCAATTTGGAACCAGTCTGCTGTCCCATGTCCTGTTCTACCTGTTGCTTCTTGACCATCATACAGATTTCTTAGGAGGCAGTTCAGGTGGTCTGGTCTGGGGTAAAGAGCCCTTATAACTGACCATACCTCCTACTTTTTTGTTATCATCATCATCATCTATTCTTGGTCCAAACCCAAGATACAAGGAATACTGCATTTCTATATTTTGCTGTAAATAAGCTAAAAAGTTCTGATTAATATGAATTCCTCTCTCTCTCTCTCTTTCTCTCTCTCTCTCTCTCTCTCTCTCTCTCTCACACACACACACACACACGTTGTACCCAAAGGATCTATTATCCTCCCAACAATGAAACCATGAGAAAGACCTTCCACCATTGCTGGTTCATGACTTCCCATCATCTGGGCTCCTCCAATACCCTTTCCCTTCATCCAGGGGCTCTGCTTGTTCTGAGTCCTGCCTAGGTCATAAGATGCCCTGGTGACAATGGAAGCTCCCCTGTTTGGAACCTTGTACCCCCACCATCACATACTCTGAGGTTAGACTGTCCAGTTAGAGACATGTTAATCTCGACCCTTTTCCGGTCTAGGGAACATGTTCTCTATCCTCACTCTTTTCTTTTGCCCTCAGATTCATGTTTCTCTTACCTATCCCACGTTGGGATATCCAGGACTTCATAAAATCCTAGGAGGGTTAGACATGTTTTTCTTGAGAAAAAGCAGAATAACACTTAAAATGAGTGTTAGAAAGTGCCCATGTTAAGTTATAACAATCCTCCATCAGAGTTAGCACCATGATCGTTGTTAGCATCACCATTGGCATCATCACCATAACCATCACCACCATAATCACCACCGTCATCATCACCCATGCCATCAACATCAGCAGTCATGACATTTTATAATTCTTAGAAGAAGACAAAGATGAGTCAGACTTGTAATATCTTGGGAGATTTTGTTATTCTTATGAAGAAAGAGAGACACACATGAGACAGACCATGCAAAACTCTAAGCCTGAATGGCGTTTTTGACTAAGATGAATTTAGGTACCAAAAATTCTTTCCATTGCACAATACTGCATAGTCTTTTCACCACATCAAATCTTCCAGCACAAAACTGAACTGCCATGGTATATGGGGAAGGAGGAATATAATCAGGAATGACTGGATTCAATCAGTTTGACACTAAAGTTTCAGCTTAAATTTTAAAATGATAACGACATCTCTTTGTGAGCCTGGTAGTCATGAATGATTCATGCTAAACTAGGCATCTTGGTGATGGATCTTTTCCCTATTTTCAGAAAAGTTCTAACTTCATATAAATCGTCTTTAGCTATGAAAAGTAAGATACTTTCAGAGATAAAAGTGTTCAGGTTATACATAGGAAATCCACTGTGGCCATTTAGTTGTTAACTTGTGTCTGACTCTGTAACCCCATAGACTGTAGTCTGCAAGACTCCTCTGTCCAAGGGATTTCCCAGGAAAGAATACTGGAGTGGACTGCCATTTCCTTCTCCAGGGGATCTTCCCAACCCAGGGATCGAACCAACATCTCCATGAATCCTCCTGTCAGGCAGATTCTTTACCACTGAGCCACCTGGGAAATCCACACAGAGGGCTTAATAACTTTAATTCTGCAACAGTATAATTTCAGACCTTTGGTGCTTGTAGTAAGAGTCCAAAATATTCCTCCAATTTTGATTATATAATCATAGTATGTATGAAGAAATAGCTATGTGCTATCTGCTTGGCAACAAGATAAGATATTTACAAACAATATTTCAGTTAATCCTTACATCAACTTTGGAAAAAATGCTACTGCATCTCAGAATGGCTACACAGCTTCTCAAACACACATAGAGAGGAAGTGGTAAATCACGCCTCAACACTTTTTTGATTGACTTCAAGACCTACGCTCTTAACTACTAAGCTACACAGTCTCCCACTTCCTAACTTCTTCACCTAAATAAGAGTGGTAAGATGTTGGTAATACCAAATTTGGTTAGGGACACCTACCCCTGTCTACCAAAGTTTTCAACATTTTTTCTACTCACATAATTTTCCATTTATTCAATTTGGTTGAGTAAGTGAGAATGTTTAAATACCTTTCATAAATATGGTGCAACTTTTCAGCCTCCCAATTTACATTCCCCACATCCAACCAGTTGACAAGCAATTTTTTCTACCTTTCAAAATTTGTCTGTTTCTCAATTAGTTAAGGCACTGTTTATTTGCCCTGTACATGTACAAGTAGTTCCTACCCAGGTCTCTCTGCTGATTTTTCCTATTTTCATCTGTAAGAAAAGTTGCAGAAGACTTTGAACAAATTAGTTTACCCAGTACCCTATTTGGCATTCTTCCAGATTATTTCTTCATTTCATTGTTTTTGACTTATTTGCAACTCTTTGTAGATAACTGAGAGCAATATAAATGGACCTGGTTCATATACATGCAAATTATCCTGCCTTGTGAAGGATCAATTGACCTTTCTGCTCAAAAAAAAAAAAACAAAAAAACAACCCCAAAAACAAAAGCAATGCCACAAGTTTTGCAGTATATTAGTTTCAGTAATCTCTATTGAGCTGTTTTTGTTTAATGCTTTGAATTCTCCTTTAAACTAGTTGTAACATCTTACAACTAGTTCATCATTAGTTTCCTCATTAGTTAATAAGTTAAATAAAATCTTTGACAAGGATTCATTTCCTGTTTGTTGGATATTCTTGGTTTTATCTTTTTAAAAAAAAATTTAACACATAACACATCTTACTTGACTTTGCTATTTATCTTAATTTGGATTTCCCAGAAAGCAGAGCCTGAGGCACAAATTTGGTGTCTTTATCCAGAGGTGACACCAGGAAGCTATGATGATGATGTGGGGAGAAAGGAAAAATCAGTCAAAGATGTGCTACTGAGTCAAGGATGTGCTACTGGCATGCTGCAGCCCGTGGGGTCACAAACAGTCAGACACGGCTGAGGTGCTGAACTGAGTTAGTTACCACTATGGGAACCCAGACCCTCTGAGGAACAATGTAGAATAAGCAACTTCAGAATCATCCACCCAAAGTGTAAAAGGCTGGGACTTTTCTATTCCAATCACTGTCTCCTATTAGTTTGAAACAGGAGAGAAGTGGGCAAGGCAAAACCTTTAAAAGTATGACAAAGCTGTAGGACATAACAGAACCTGGTTAGAACCAACTAGCTCAAAGATGGTAAAAGAGTTAACTTCCAGTGGACCTCGCATCTCATCACACACTCAGCGGAAAACATTAGCATCTAAATAAGACACCCACCAGGGCCATGACAGTTCTGAGGATAACTCTAGAGGGCCAAAAGGTGGGTGGTAGCCCAATTTCCGGAAATTCCTGCCCCTTCCCAGAAATAGTTGGACTATTTTTCACACTCATTAGCCTATGAAATAACCAAGCCCGTAAAAATTAACCATGCCTTATTTCAGTGCTTCTTGCCCTCTGAGATGACCCACACTTTGTCTGTAGACTGTGTGCGCTTCTCTAAATAAATCTACTTCCTGCCTATCACTCTGTCTCTCACTGAATTCTTCTGTGATGAGACGTCAAGAACCTGAGCTTCATTGAGCCCTATCAAGCATGGGATCAAGCCCCAGTGTGGGTTACACAAAGGATCCTGGTGCCAGAAACTCAGCCCTGCGTTGCTGTTGTTGCTCAGTTGTGTCCGACTCTTTGCGACCCCATGGACTGCAGCACGCCAGGCTTCTTGTGCTTCCCCAACTCCCAGAGTTTGTTCAATCTCATGTCCATTGAGTCAGTGATGCCATCCAACCATCTCATCCTCTGTCGTCCCCTTCTCCTGCTGCCCCCAATCTTTCCCAGCATCAGGGTCTTTTCCAATCAGTTGGCTCTTCCCATCAGGTGGCCAAAGTACTGGAGTTTCAGCTTCAGCATCAGTCCTTCCAATGAACACCCAGGACTGATGTCCTTTAGGATGGACTGGTTGGATCTCCTTGCAGTCCAAGGGATTCTCAAGAGTCTTCTCCAACACCACAGTTCAAAAGCATCAATTCTTTTTTCACAGCCTTTTTTATTGTCCAGCTCTCACACCCATACATGACTACTGGAAAAACCATAGCTTTGACTAGATAGACCTTTGTAGGCAAAGTAATGTCTCTGCTTTTTAATACACTGTGTAGGTTGGTCATAGCTTTTCTTCTAAGGAGCAAGTGTCTTTTAATGTCACGGCTGCAGTCACCATCTGCAGTGATTTTGGTGCCCAAGAAAATAAAGTCTCTCACTGTTTCCACTGTTTCCCATCTATCTGCCATAAAGTGATGGGACCAGATGCCATGATCTTCGTTTTTTGAATATTGAGTTTTAAGCCATTTTTTAAACTCTCCTTTTTCACCTTCATCAAGAGGTTCTTTAATTCCTTTTCCTTTCTTCCATCAGAGTGGTGTCATTTGCATATCTGAGGTTATTGATATTTCTCCTGGCAAGCTTGATTTCAGCTTGTGAGTCATCCACTCTGGCATTTCTCATGATGTACTCTGCATATAATTTAAATAAGCAGGGTGACAATATACAGACTTAATGTTCTCCTTTTCCAATTTTGAACCAGTCTGCTGTTTCATGTCTGGTTCTGTTGCTTCTTAACCCACATACAGGTTTCTCAGGAGGCAGAAAAGGTGCTTTGGTATGCCCATCTCTTTAAGAATTTTCCCAGTTTGTTGTGATCCACAAAAGGCTTTAGTGTAGTCAATAAAGCGAAAGTAGATGTTTTTATGGAATTCTCTTGCTTTTTCTGTGATCCAACAGATGTTGGCAATTTGATCTTTGGTTCCTCTGCCTTTTCTAAATCCAGCTTGTACATCTGGAAGTTCTTGATTCACATACTGTTGAAACCTAGCTTGAAGGATTTTGAGGATTACTTTGCTAGCATATGAAATGAGTGCAACTGAGTGATAGTTTGAGTATTCTTTGGCATTGGATTGGAATCAGCACTGACCTTTTCAAGTCCTGTGGCCACTGCCGAGTTTTCCAAATTTGCTGGCATATTGAGTGAAGCACTTTAACACCATCATCATTTAGGATTTGAAATAGCTCAGCTGGAATTCCATCACCTCTACTAGTTTTGTTCATAGTGATACTTCTTAAGGCCCACTTGACTTCACATTCCAGGATGTCTGGCTCTAGGTGAGTGATCACACCATTGTGGTTATCTGGGTCATGAAGATCTTTTTTGTATAGTACTTCTGTGTATTCTTGTCATCTCTTCTTAGTATCTTCTGCTTCTATTAGATCCATACATTTTGTGTCTTTAATTTTGCCTATGTCTGTGGTATCTGCTGCCGAGTCAAATCTTGAAGACATAATTTTGGGTGAAGTAAAAATAAATAGCTTTATTGCTTTGCTAGGCAAAGAGGGACACAGTGGACTTGTCCCTTAAACATTGTGTGTCTCAATCAAGGGGGACCTGGTGAGGAGTTTTAGAGCAACAGTTCAAGGATGGGGTTGCTGATAAGGATTGGGGTGTGTGAGAGCCTGCACCCCTTTAATCTGGCCTCAGATGGTCTCCTGATGAGCTTCTCTGGCTCTCAGAGTTATCAAACTGTGACCTTCTCTCTGGAGTGAAGAGCACTTCATCAAGTAGTTGACATTTTCCATTTGCTAGGGTTTTAATTCAGCAGAAGAGCTCAAAAATATTGTTACCTCTTGAGTGGAACCAGGCCTGTGCTCTAGGGCTGCACTATTGTTTTTTGGGTATCCTCCCCCGCCCGCCCATCTTCACATCTGCCCTCTTCCCTCATCAGCAACTGTTTCAACCTGCCTTTTGGAATGAAGGTGAAGTCAAGAAGTGGGGAACTCAGAACAGCTTTCACAGCCAAGAGACCTATAGGATCCTGCTTGGTTTCAGTATTAACTCTCTTGTCCATTGCATGGTTTTAGAAAAAATTGTGAGGCAGAAAAGTATAAACACTATGGTGCACACGTGAGGTGGTAAGTGGGCAGAAAAGCACAGAGCAGGTTATCTCAGGGGCAGTAAAACCAGATGGGCTGAGGGGATGTGGAGCTGGGCGCAAAAGCCACAGCTGCAGGGCGAATGTGATCTTCTAAGCTGAAAATTGTTATATTCTTCTCCATTTTAAAACTAGGACCTGATTTTCCATTGCCTTTAAGAGAAAATGCAAAGACACATGGCACAACCATTCACGATCTGGCCTTTGCCTCACCTCTCATATTTTTCCGTCTCAACCACTAGTGTCCTTCCATACCCTGAAACTTGCCTTTCACCCTGACGTGTTATGATTGGTACTTGTGTTCATGCTGCTTCCTCCTCCTTTCGAGGTAATCCCTCATTAAATGTCATTAGAAGTGTTAAGCCTGCCTCCTTCTTGCTCCCCCACAACATTCTGCTGTGCTTTCCTTGATCAGAGCATCAGCTCCACGATATTCCCCTTGCCTCTCCTCTCCCTCTCTCCCTTTCTCATTACTCTGTGAGTTCTTTGCGGTCAGCTACAATATTTTTATCTTTGCATCATGAATGAGTAACACCTTCTCCCCCATAACAGGTGCTCAACAACAGTTTGTTGATTTAAGCACTTACTCAGCATTTATCTGTACCTGCCATGCCTGAACGTAGAGTCTGCCTTAGTCCAGAAAGGCCAGGTGCTGCTACAGCAACAAATAACTGGGAAATCTCAGTGGTTTAAAGCTACCAACGTCATTCCCCACTCGCACTGCATATTGCCAATGATCAAAGCAAGCGGGATCCTTCCTATGTTAAAAAGATGGATATATGTTTGATTGCTTTCATTAATGGAGTTTAACCAGAAAATTGCCACAGCTCCACCTTAGCTAAGCTAGCCAGACACAGATTGTGCGTTTGATAAAACGGCTTCCCTTGAGTTCTCCTTACTCAGAAGCCCTTCTTAGTGAGAGATAGGACAATGGCATGCTAGAAATGGTAGTTGTGATAATGACACAGAATATGTCTGCAGATGGCAGAATGTTCTCATAGTCCTGTAGAGTCCAGACTCACTTTCCCAGCAAATGCCATTCTATGTACATTTTTTTCTTTCTTTTTCAGTCTATGTACATTTTAAGAACAGACATTCTCCAATTCAAGTATGCTTACCTCTAGATTCTAGTATTGTATATGAACTTTGTGCCTTGGAACATCAAAATAAGTCTATTTAATCTACTTGTCTATCTTTAATCATTCTCTACTCAACTTTTAACTCTACAAGATAGAAAACAGTTAGGAGAAAACCTCCAGTGAGAAAACAGAAGGCTCATAAAACAGAAGAAAAACTATTTTGGTACGGAAAATATTTCCATATTATATTTTCAAGGGGTCGACATAAACAATAGTGAGTTAAAAAATATTTTTAAAATTATCCACAGTGTCACTTGCCAGTGTTGTGTTAATTAATGCAAATGTGGAACACTGTATCAGTTCTTGCTTGAATTCTACCAATGTACATCTGTACAGCAAATATGTTAGTGAATAACCCTAAGCCACTGTCAGAGATTCTTTTTTCAACTGCTAATTCCTAGAAAGTCATTGCCAGCATTCTAGGCATATTTTAATATCTTCAGGCAGATCCAAAGGAGCCAATAGAAGTCTTGAGAAAGGCTGTGACACTCTCCCATTCTTTGTATTTATAAATTCTACTCCCCAAGAGTAGGCAGAGAATAGAAGTAAAACCACATTAATTAAATACCTATTAAAGAAGTGGCTTTTATGCCAGCTATATAATTTAATTTTTACAAAATAGGTATTATTAAAATGTCTGCTAAAATGCCTTATTTTTCTCAAAGTGGTTGGGAATAAAATAAGTGATTAGTTAAAACAAGATAATATTTTTTTTTGCCAACATTGTATGTTGACAAAAGTCCACCATTTCCATGATTGACATTTTTACCACTTCAGAAGGATTTCAACATCGACAATTTTTTTTTTTTTACTAGTGAACAGGAAACATAAAATTAATGCCTAGGTATCCAAAACCTCTTATCCCTTTACACTATTAAGGAGAAATCTGTGTCTGCCAGCTTAGATCCTGACTCTTTCTTGTAGAGAATCATGAAAATAACTGCATTTGAGAACAGCAAGTCACTGACAATTGCTTGAGTGATTGATGTTGGAAAAAGCAAAAGGTTAGTGGTGGAAGAGAAAGGAATATAAACAAATAGTTAAGAAAATAAAAATAGAGAAGACAAAAGCCCATGTGGGTTGTTTTCTGGAGGGTGCATGGTGGAATTCAATGAGCTTCTAGAGAGAAAAGATTTACAATCTGACTTACATGAAAGAAAGACTTGTCAAGGTATAAGAACTTAAAAACATAATGATATTAAATGTCATCCTTTTATCACATTTACAGAAGACTTTAAAAAACAAATTTCACTTTAAATTAAAATTGGACTAATTTTTAAACTGTATCTCAGATTTAGACTGGACCACAAGATTACTCAGTTTTTTGTGGTTTTACATTAGCAGTATTAATTACATGATCATTTCTGTGAGGATAATGGTATTCTTCTTCTAAATAATTCTAGATATTCCCCAATTGGCATTGGTCAGTTTCCATTCTTGATTTTGAAGATTTCATACCCTCGACTCTGACTCCTTATACAAATAGGAAGAAAAATAAGCTAATATATTTCTATTCAGATTTGTTTACAAACATGAAAAATTCCCATTTTGAACAAGACTCTGGAAGATTTTTGAACTTATAATGAACTGAACACAAATCCATTACCGAATTGGAATGGCAGTGTCAGGAAATCTGTAGATGCTTTCCTCCACAAAAACAACCATAACTGGTGAAAACTGCATTAAGAAAAATATAGTAAAGTCTTTGGAAATTATCCTAAGGGCATGCAACAAATGAAGAGATATTTATTTTACTGAGTCTTGGTAAGAATAGTGAGAGTCTGTGGTGTTCAAACTACAACCAGATTTACTGCCTTTCTGACCCTGGTTTAGAGTGAGCAAGCTCTGCTTCTGGTGGAAGTAGCGACCTTTCAGGGCGTTGTCTCCTCCAGGTGCTTCGTCTAGGGCCAAGGTTTCTTCTTGGAGAGACAGGATACTGGCATTTCTGCTCTCCCAGGTTCCTGCTGGCAGAATTTCTATTCCAGTGTGGCCCAAGATTTGGAGCTTCTTTCACCCACCGCCCACTTGTAGGGTGGGAACTCTAGCCAAGGTTTTGAGGTCAAGAATATCAGATGCTTACTGCCCTCACCTCAGCTCATTTGTAGGACTGCCTTCTGGACCTGGTGCTCCACTCCTGGTGCAGGGGTGTTCTGAGAGAACGACACTCACGCTCCACCCACCACTCACACTCACACAACACCCACACTCCAGCTCCAGGGTAATGACCCTGAGGATCTTCCCAGGGAGAAAAGCAGGCTGTGAGTGCACCACAGCCCTGTGTAAGGAGACCACCTCTATTTGGAACAGAGCATCAATCAGTCAGTTAGGTTCAGTCGATCAGTAGTGTCTAACTCTTTTCGACCCCCTGGACTGCAGCACACCATGCCTCCCTGTCCATCACCAACTCCCCGAGCCTACTCAAACTCATGTCCATGGAGTCGGTGATGCCATCCACCCACTTCATCCTCTATCATCCCCTTCCCCTCCCACCTTCAATCTTTCCCAGCATCAGGGTCACTTCCAATGAGTCAGTTCTTTGCATCAGATGGCCAGAGCACTGGAGCTTCAGCTTCAGAGTCAGTTCTTTCAATGAATATTCAGGACTGAGCATAGGGAAGTTCAACTTCAAACAGACAGGGCTGTGGGTGGGGAACTGTCAAAGACAATGGAGATTGTGGTGATAAGCAATTCAAAGGGAGGAGAAAGTTTCCCTGGAAAGGATTCCATTTAGTAGGTAGTAGCTTATGCCTCGGACATTGTTAAAAAACAACAGAGCAGATGACTAGCAATTAGTGAAGACTAACAAGAAAGGCAACCCACTCCAGTATTCTTGCCTGGAAAATTCCATGAATAGAGGAGCCTGGCGGGCCACAGTCCGTGGGGTCACAAAGAGTCAGACATGACTCAGAGACTAACACACACTCAACAACTGGGTCTATTACCAATGCAGGCAGACCAGCCAGGAGCTTATCAGAGAAATCAGAAAGAGATCATCAGGGATGCCTGGCTAATAGCTGTTAACCTAGAGGTGATGGAGAGAGGAGGAAAGCAGGGTAACTCTGTCTATCTCCAAGGTTGCACCCTCTGAGGAGCAACATATAACGCTGTGCATCATGGGCAAAACAGGCAAGCTGTTCCTAGATAGAACCCCACAATCGTGAATGGCTAAAGGAAAAATAAGTAAATTACACTTCGTCACAATTAAAAATGTTTTGCATCTCAAATAGCACCATCAATTAAGTACAAAGAGACCTCACAGAATGGAAATACTTCAACTCATATATCTGATAAGAGAATTGTAATTCAGAAGATATAAAGAAACCTTATAACTCAACAATAAAAAGGCAAGTAACCCAACTTTAAAAATGGACAATGAAGGTGAATAGACATTTCACCAAGGAAAAAAATAAATAATACGTAAGCACAGGAAAAATGCTAAACATTGTTATTCTTTGGAGAAATACAGATCAGAACCATGAGATACCACTTCACAGTTAGGACGACTAAAATAAGAAAGGTAGACAATTACAGGTGTTGATGGGAATGTGGAGAAATTAGAATGCTTATACATTCTAATTCTACTCCTTGGTATATATCTCAGAGAAATGAAAATTTATGTACACACAAACATTCATAGCAGCATAGCAGCATTAAAACCAAAAAGTAGAAACAGCTCAAGTATCCATCACCTAGTAAAAGGCCAACAAAAATGTGGTATAGCAAATAATGGGATATTATTCAACAATATGAAGGAATGAAATACTGATACATACTACAACATGGATGAAATACTATGTTACACGAAAGAATATGGTCACATAGGATCATACAGCATGTGATCCCACATATATTTAATATAATATTTAATATTCAGAATAGACAATTCTCTAGAGACCAAAAGCCAGTTAGTACTTGCTTAGGGTTAAGAGGAAAATGGAAACAGGAAGGGGCTACTGATTGGTATTGGGAGTATTTAAAAATTACATTGTAGTGGTTGTACATTTTCATTTTTTTAATTTTTAGAATTGAAGTACAGATGATTTCCAATGTGTTTGGTGTACAATGAAGTGATTCAGCAATATATATATGTGTATATATATGTATATTTCAGATTCCTTTCCATCATAGGTTATTACAAGATATTGAATATAGTACCCTGCACTATACAGTAGGGCCTTGTTGTTATCATTTTATATGCAGTAGTGTGTTTGTGTTAATCTAAAAATCCTAATTAATCCCTCCCCACCCCTTTCCCCTTTGGTAACCATAAATTTGTTTTCTACGTCTATGAATACATTTTTGTTATATAAATAAGCTAATTTGCATTACTTTTTAGATCCCACACATAAATCATATCATATGATTATTGTCTTTCTCTATGAGTTACTTCACTTGATTGCACACTTTTGATAGGTGAATTCTATGATGTGTGAATTATCTCAATGAAACAGTTCAAAAAATCCATTCCTGAAACTTTATCAACAATCATTTGTATCTTACAATGAAAAGACTGAAGTTCAAAACTGGAAAGTGGTTACCCAAAGCTACATAAGTAAAAGTTAGCAGAGATAAGTTTCAAACTGTAGACCAGAGCTTTGAAAGAAAACTTTTTAGAAAAAAAGATTTGGGGAAAAGTAGTTTCATACTATTTAGTAGAGCAAGTCAGGTAAAGTTTCTCAAGTATTATATTCAATAAGCATTTGCAAAACATAACTTCGGGCTAGGGTTGATGCTGAGGGTGGTGATTCAAATTCAAATAAAACATATGCCCTGACTTCAATGAGCATAGAGGAATATGGAAAACAAAGTGGCAAATATGTGCTGTGATAAAATTGTACTCTGGGAAAACGCAGAGGAGAGGCACTGGAATCAAGTAAGACATCTCGGGGGTGACCTTTGGGCTGATTCTCAGAGGAGACAAAGGTTTTGGGTAGATACAAAAGTACTTTCTAGCTGAGGAGTCTTGACCGGTCAATATACAGTACTGCTGTCTCTCTCACCAGAGTTTAGAGTCGACTGACAAGCAGACGCTAGAGTAAAAAAATGGAAATGTAAAAAGATGTCAGCTTGACCACTCATTAAGCTGTTTGCAAAATCAGATTTAAGTATATGTCCAAATGGGTTTGCTAAGTCTTCCAGCCTAAAATTACCAGAAAGAGATATGTTATCTCCTGCTAGTGTAGCTGCCCCAAAGTGTCGGACACTGAAACGCTTTACTGCCTCTGATGATCCGCGGGATGACAGGACAGGGCTGCAGCGGGTGGCGTCACTCGGAGTCCTTCTTACGGCCGCGCTGGGCGGGATGGCCCGAGAGAGCTCTGACGCGTCTGCGGGCCTCGGTGCTGGGAGCTGGCTGTGGCCCTTTGGCTTTCCCAAGTGGATCCTCACCTCATGTGGCGCTTTCTCTCCACATCCTCTGTCTCTCCAGCAGGACAGCCTGACATCTCATAGCACAGCCAGAGCGGAGGAAATGGAAGCTGTCAGGCCTTTCAAGGATAAGACCTAGAACTGGTAAAACGTCACTTTCTCTTCATTCTCTTGGTGTAAACAAGTCAGAAGGCCAGCCTGAACTTCAGGGATTAGGAAATGTATTCCACTTCTTGTTGAGAAAATAGACAGGAAGAGGAGGATCTGCTGGCAGCCTGTCTTTATGGGATAATTCCAGCCTCACAGAACCAGCCATCAGTAGGGCCAGACAATCACTCTGACCCAGGGACATGATGGCAGAGCAGAGAGCAGGCAGAACAGGTACCTGCTGCAGACTAGGATCCAAAAGGGAGCAGGCGGTCCTATGTCACTGGTGGGAATGTAAACTGGGGCAGCCACTGTGGAGAGCAGTAGGGAGGCTCCTCAAAAACCTCAAAAAATAAAGAAATGAGTTGCTATATGAATATGATCCAGCAATCCCATTCCTGGGCACATACACAGAGAAAACTATAATTCAAAAGATACACGCACCCCAATATTCCTTGCAGCACTATTAACAAGAGCTAAGACAAGGAAGCAACCTAAATGTCCATCAACAGATGAATAAAGGAGATGTGATACAATTAGGCCATGGAATATTACTCAGCCATAAAAAAGAACAAAAGCAATGCCTTCTGCAGCAACATGGATGGACCCAGAGATTGTCATACTAAGCGAAGTGAGCAAAAGAGAGAGTAACAAATACCATGTGATGTCTCTTACATGTGGAATCTAAAACATGGCACAAATGAACATGGCTAAGAGACAGAATCAGACTCATGGACGCAGAACAGATGGGTGGGTGCCAAGTTGCGGGAAGGGAAGGAGGCAAGGAGGGGTGAATTAGGAGTTTGGGATTAGCAGGTACAAACTGTTATGTGTGTAATGGATGAACAGGGTCCTGCTGTATCGCACACTGAGCTATACTCAATTATCTTGTAATAAACCATAGTGAAAAAGAAAGTATTTATATGTACAACTGGATCACTTTGCTATAGTAGAAATTAGCATAACATGATAAATAAGCTATAATTCAATGCAATAAATTTTAGAAAAGAGAGAAGAGGAGGAAGGCGCTGCTCCAAGAGCTCCCAGATCTTCGTCCCAAACTCACGGATCAGATGAGTTCTCCTTCCCTGGGGAAGAATGAGTGAGAGGCTGGGGTGCAGCCTGAGTCTCAGGGAGAGCCCCCTCCCTCAGGAGCTTGAGGGGAAAAGTCGGCCACCAAAATCCCAGGCAAAAGTCCCAGGCAGTGTTTGCCAAACAAAACATCAGGTCGTGTGCACAAACTCTACAACTTCTCATTAGTCAACATGGCCCAGAAAAGTGCCAGGATATTGCTTCCCGGGGCAACAAAACAAAATAAACAGAACCAAATGGGCTTCCTTTTTCTGAGATAATCTCAGCTACCTTGCCTAACTCCCAGTGGAGTTTTTTGAGAGATGTGAGCTCTTCTTCTAAAATAGGATTTAAGTTTGAGTGCACACTTGTGATGCCTGAAGATGGTTATTTTAATGACAGGTGGGAGTGGGGCCCATGCTGCAGGGGGATGTATAAATTACAGAGACAGGAAGCCCCTAGAAGCGTGGCCAATTGGGTCATGAGACCCAGCTCCTCCACCATGCCAAGGTGTACCGAGGAGGTGCATGACTCCTCCACCTAATTAATGAGGCAAATTCTGAGATCTGTTAGAGCTCACTCCCAATGAATGCATACAGTAAGGCAGGATGCTTGCATTTGGATATGTTAATGAACATACTTTTAATTTGGTTCCACCTTCTCTCCAGAGCAACTGAGGTTTCACAGTCTGGAAAGGAAAAGGAAAAAGGTAGGAGACAACGAACATTAGCAATGGACTTTCTCCCTGAGGTAATTCACCTGAAACAGGAACTGTCGTACAAAATAAATAAATATAAAATATAAACATTACCATTTGGTGCAGATTAGACAAGGCTTCTTGTCCTCATTCTGGAATCCCACTGGGCCTAGAACACTTTATGCTCAAGGACTCTCCAAGTTGTTTGTTCTTTCTGTTTGTTATTCCTTCCTTTAAGCTTATTTTTAATGGCTTTTCTTTTTTTTTAAGAACGATGCATTTGAAAGCATGTTAGGAGTAAGTTAGGATATAAAGACATCATATCTATCTACGTTGAGTAACTAGCTGAGCTTGGAGGTTAAAACAGATCTTGGGATAAAGAGTGAAAAAGAAAAATGATGTTAGCTGCTCAATCATGTCCAACTCTCTGAGACCCCATGGACTATAGCCCGCCAGGCTCCTCTGTCCATGGGATTCTCCAGGCCAGAATACTGGAGTGGGTTGCCATTTCCTTCTCCAGGAGATCTTCCCAACCCAGGGATCCAACCCAGGACTCCTGCATTGCAGGCAGATTCCTTACCATCTGAGCCACCAAGGAAGCCCAGGATAAATGTGAATCCAGGTTTTGTGGCATCCAAAGCTTATATAATCTGGGTACTCCTGTTAAGAAAAATAATTCAAATTAAGAATATAAATTAGGCACTAGGACTTAAGAAGAAGCAAACGTAATTGGGGGACGTTAAAGTTTAAATTTCTTTGGTTTCATGGCAAACAATTATGGGCTACCTCAACTGGGGCCTCGGGTCTGGTGACCAGGCTGGGTTCAGCCTGTGGGGACCTCTGAGAGAGGGTGGGAAAGCGTCAGCGGGGTGAGACCCTTCCTGTGACCTCGTGCCTGGCTTTGTCTCAGATGAACAGCACTGTTCCTCGCAAGGCCTCTGACTGTACACAAATATTCCCGAAGAAAGAGTTAATTTCATACAATTATTATGCAAGAAACACTACTCTTTTTTTCCCCCCATAAATCAACCCATTTCATAGCTTCAGAGGAAAATTTGATCACATCCATTCTCCATGTTCCACTTCTCAAATTTTATACAGTAACAGTTCAGTTCAGTCGCTCAGTCATGTCCGACTCTTTGCGACCCCCATGGACTGCAGCACACCAGGCCTCCCTGTCCATCACCAACTCCCGGAGCTTGTTCAAACTCATGTCCATTGAGTCGGTGACGCCATCCAACCATCTCATCCCCTGTCGTCCCCTTCGCCTTCTGCCCTCAATCTTTCCCAGCATCAGGGTCTTTTCCAATGAGTCAGCTCTTCGCATCAGGTGGCCAAAGTATTGGAGTTTCATAGTGACAAGGTGCTTCGAAAAGATGCTATGGGACAAGTCATGGGTTGTTTGTTCACAGAGTTATGCCGAGGTCAGCACTGTCCCTGAAGCTCTCCGCTTCAGCTTTTTCGGGTTCAGGGCGTAGCATCCTTCTCTGAAGCTTCCTCTGCTCCTATAGGCTTAGACATGCCTGATAAGCCATTTTCTTTCTGAACTCCTTTACAACTACCAGACTGTATGGAAACTCTGCTCTAGTCCTCCCATGTTCCTCCCTTTTGATTCTCCCATCCTCAGTCAGAATTCTATTTCTTCCCCCCTATGTTTTTCACTGACAACTTGTTTGCAGCTCAATCCTATTTCTTCAGCCACTTATTACATTTGCTGAAGTCCCCTAAAGTCTTAGCATAGAGGGAGAGAAAGATGACAGAGAATTCGAGCTTCAGTTTTGATCACAGGGGAGAGGAGCAGAGGGTGAAAAGCCTCCACAGTGATTCATATTTTAAAATATTCTTCCCCCATAATATCATGCACTGGGTTGGAGAGCTAAGTGCATGGCCATGCAGAGGAGATGGAGCAGGAATCTGGAGCTCGTGAAATTTGGACTGGATTGAAGAGGCACTGCAGACAGACTGAGGCAAAGTGGGTGGGAACACCAGCCCTCATCAGAATCAAGTCATCTCCTGGCCTTTATAATGACTGAAGCCACAAGGACTGGCTTTCCTCTGGACAGACACGGATATTCTCAAGGAGAGACGTGATCACACATGAGCTTGAGATGGCAATTCAGCTGTATTGCTGTTTCATGAACCTTTCCATCAGAGTGTCTGATGACATCATGGGAACCCATGGTGGGAACCCATGATGTCACTCTTCAGTTTTGCCAGAGATTGCCCCATAACAGGAAATCAGCAACCAGGAGCATCTGTGGAAAGGTCTGGCCCTACCCGACTGGGGAAACCCCCGAGGTTGCCACCGAGTGACACTGTCTCTCATTTGCAACTTCATGGGGTCACTTGCTCCAAACATTACTTGCTCCTACTGGCTGATTTCTGCCCTTCCTGCTTCGGCCTCCCTAACCTGAAAGATCTAGCTTGCAACTCTGTAGTTTCTCGCATCATTTCGTAAACTCACCGAATGTGTAGACTTGCCAAATGAAACCTGCTTCCCCTTCTCCTTTCACTCACTTGCCCAGGAATTCACATTTCTGGATCAGTGACTCTCAAACTTGAGCATGCACCAAAATCACCTGGAGTTGGGCGGGAGGTGGGGGTGTGCATTTATGAACACAGATTGCTGGGCCTCATCCCCAGAATTTCCAGTTCAGTGGATCTGGAGTGGAACATGAGAATGTTAATTTCTTCTTCTTCTTTTTTTTTTTCACTTTCTTTCTTTAAAAAAATTAATTTGTTTTAATTGGAGGCTAATTACTTTACAATATTGTGGTGGTTTTTGCCATACTTTGACATGAATCAGCCGTGGGTGTACATGTGTCCCCTATCCTGAACGCCCCGCCCACCTCCCTCCCCACCCCATCCCTCTGGGTCATCCCAGTGCACCGGCCCTGAGCACCTTGCCTCATGCATCGAACCTGGACTGGCATCTATTTCACATTTGATAAT
This sequence comes from Cervus canadensis, assembly GCF_019320065.1. Taxonomy (NCBI): domain Eukaryota; kingdom Metazoa; phylum Chordata; class Mammalia; order Artiodactyla; family Cervidae; genus Cervus; species Cervus canadensis. The sequence goes on along the minus strand of NC_057392.1, from coordinate 32,584,721 downwards.
ATACATGTTTCAATGCTCTTCTCTCAAATCATCCCACCCTCGCCTTCTCCCACAGAGCCCAAAAGTCTGTTCTTTACATCTGTGACTCTTTTGCTGTCTTGCATATAGGGTCATTGTTACCATCTTTCTAAATTCCATATATATGTGATAACACACTGTATTGGTGTTTTTCTTTCTGACTTACTTCACTCTGTATAATGGGCTATAGTTTCATCCACCTCATTAGAACGGACTTCAAATGTGTTCTTTTTTATAAATGAGTAACAGAGAATGTTAATTTCTAACAAGTGTCCAGGTTCAGGCTGATGCTTCTGTCTCCAGGTGATGCTGGTCTGGCCATGCCGGAACACAAATGCTTACACGTAGAAATGGGAAACTTAGTCCTGCTCTCCTGAAAGCAAAGTGTTTCAGTGACAAATAGATCATTCTCTTTTTCTCTGGTCAAAAATGATTATTTGTTTCCCAGCCTGTGTGCTTTGCTACAATCTAGGCAATTGAGAGAATGTAAGAATATTTTTTTGTCTGTAGTTACTTTCAGGTCAGGCTTATGCAATGCCATGTGAATTATTTATTTACTAAATATTTAGTAAGCACTTACTTTCTGTGGTAGGTATTATGAGATGGATGAATATGAGACATACTGCATCTCATCTGATGGAGGTAATACTATGCTGTCAAAAGCCTGCAACTTTTGGAGTCCCACAGTCTAGATGAAAGCCCACCTCTGCTGCAAAGGATGCTAGGTGTGGCTGTGCACAATTTGCACTGATTGCAGACCCCAGGGCCACTGTGTCTTTTAGCTAAACTTGACCTAGATTTCTGGTAATTCTGTTCCTTGTATGATTCCAACAAGGGATGGGCACAGGAGAAATTTGAACAAGATTTGGAAGCAGTAGCCATCGTGCACGCGTTGTTGCATCCTGTGCCATTGTCAGTGACCTCAGGGCTCAGCTCAAGGCATCGGCAGCAGCCAGGCCACAGTCCCCATCTCTTCCTTCAGCTTCTTCAGGATATGGTCCAGGTGCTCCACAGCCTCGTGGGGAAGGGCACCAGCTCCTCCTTCATGTTGCCCGCTTTATCAAGACTGGGGGCAGGGAGACACAGACACGGGTTCCGATTTGTCCTCGTGGGATCCAGTTTGTGCTTGGGGGACCCACGTTTTCCTTGGGATTCCAATTTGTCCTCCACTTACGTAACATTTTCTTAGGACTGTGAGCCCTGGTCACTTATATTGTCTTCCCTCCCACACCAGACACCACAGCAGAGATTCTTTATCAGCTCTCATGATTATGCAAGATCCAATCTCTCAGCAGATCCCTTATCCCGCATCCCTCTTAGTGGTTCTATCTATCAAATCCCAGCTAACAGAGAGACCATTCACGTAGACTATGACACGAATACCTCTCTTGAGAATTTTGCAATGTACAACCTATGCAATCATAGACATTAACCCTGTCCTAATACTTAAGATCTAAATGACCTTGGTCAATCTGTGGAGCTTAACTTCAATTTGCTCACGTGTAAGCTGATAATAGGGCTTCCCAGGGGGCACAAGTGATAATGAAGCCACTTGCCAATGCAGGAGGTGCAAAAGTGATGGTTTCCATCCCTGGGTCAGGAAGAACTCCTAGAGGAGGAAATGGCACCCCACCCTGGTATTCTGGCCCTCCATGGGCAGAGGAGGCTGGGGGGCTACAGTGCATGGGACTGCAAAGAGTTGGACACATCTCAAGCTACTGAGCACACACACACACAACTGATAATAGTAAGACGTAGCTCAGAGTATTATTCTGAGGATGAAATGAACTGGCATACACAAAAGCTCTTGACCACTCTAATGCACTCATACCATCCCAAGTTGCTATCCTCTGGATCATTATTCTGTTTTATTTTGTATGTATCAACTATTGCCCTGTAATCGTCTTATTTACTCCTTTCATGTTTATGATCTAAGCTCCTCCACTAGAATACAAATTCTATGAGGGAATATGCTTTGCCGACCTTGTCTGCCATGCTCTTCCCAATGCCTGGCTCCAGAACAGGCTTTGGTGTTCACTAAGTATGACGGATGGATGGATTGAGGGAAAAAGGAGTAAGAGAGGGTGAATGAATGAAATGCCTCTAAGACTGGCTGTCATAGTTCACGGTGAGACTCAACATGTGATAGCATTCTTTAATGCATTTGTAAACTGATCATGGAAAGGTGTTCCCGTTACCCACAGTATCTAACAGGTTGAGACATAGGCCATAACATGGTACTTACAGAATCTGAGACTACCAGGGAAGCCATACTTAGCTAAACAAGAAGCCAATGCTTCAGGGTTAAGACATTTCTTGGGTGGGGATGCGGGGTGCGGTTTTCAATGATGGATAAAATCAACTGGAGAAGTTTGGATGGGAGAGTGGTAAAAAGGGGGGAAAGCCCAGGTTTCAGAAAAGCATGGGATACGTTTGAATAGCACAGTCTTCAATGTAGCATTGTGCTCAGTTGCTCAGTCACATTCAGCTCTTTGCAACCCTGTGGACTGTAGCCTGCCAGGCTCCCCTGACCATGGAGTTTTCCAGGCAAGCGTACTGAAACATGCTGACATTTTACATGTCAGGGATCTCTGCAGAACAGGCATCGCTTGCATTTCCTGCACCGGCAGGCGGGTTCTCTGTCCCCGTGCTGCCGGGGCAGCTCTCGACGTAGAGTTCGTAAGAGGAAATGTGTGGAAAGTAGGTAGGACAGAATGGGAGGATTAAAAAGGAAAAAAAATAGGGAAGCCTTTTACTTACTCTAAATATGAAACTTTATTTTGTTGACTAATATCTCACTAAACATGTGCTTCACAGAGCATCAGCACTACCTAGTCAAGATGTCCTAGGAGAAAAGGGGTTCCTATTCAAGAGTCTATCCTTCCTCTTCCTCTGCGAGTACTTCAAGTACTTCGCCAAGTCTCAAGGAGATCCTGCAGCCAAGTTAACTTATTTAAGTTTTGTTAAGATGGTGGTTCCTATATTTACTGGTGGAAAACTGTGCAGCATGCACGTTGATATCCAGGAGAAATCCAGCACCTGATGGATGAATTTCAAGAAGTATTCTACCAAAGTTCTATAGGAGCTATAAAGGAAATACGAAGATGAGAGTATACACTCATAGTATACACTATGAGTAATGTAGAGCTGTGCAGTCTGAAAAAAGCACCCGATTTCAGTCGTAATTCAGAGATGAGAGCAATATAATCAGAATACAACTGTAGACATGTTCATTTTAAACAGCAGATCGCAGACTTGAGGGTTGAGGAACGCGGATAGAGAAACTAGCCATAAAGCGTCTACACTTGTCCAAAAATTTGAGTTAGGGGTAAACAGTGAATGTGCTCCTTTATGCCCCTTCTTCAGTGGGGACGATGGGGTCCAGGCCAGCCAAGGAATCCCAAGAGACCCCGAGGGAGGCAGAGGCTTCACCCTGGGCAATTCTTGATGTGTCAGAAGGTCAGAGCTGGTAGACTGAATGCAAACCCCGTGACCCATAAGAGGGCTGGAAGGAAAGACCCAACTGGAAGATGAGGTGTGATGCAAAGTGAAAAGCTGGTCAAGGAAAGAGGACAAAGAGAAGAGAGAAGTCACACTTAGGCAAGTGGGAGATGTACAGGGGCCATTAGGACTGAGTTCAGAGTGTGTGATCAAGGCCAGGCCACTGTACAGGGCTGAATGGGAGGACAAGGAGGTTAAAGGCATTGCAGGCGGAGCGTGCTTAAAGTCTGGAGGCTGATGACGGTGGAAGCAGGCATGGTCTCACAGGGAGGAGGGGCCTCTGGCAGGGGGCCTGATGGAACTATGCTCCCATCGCTTCTTTCTTTAGGGAGAGATGGAGAGGTCCCTAGGGGGATATGGACATGGACTTGGCTGTGTAAAGTTGTCTGGGCTTTCTGCAGCAGGGTTGAAGCTAGACCTCCAGGGATAGAAGAGCTCATATTCTCATCTTTAGCTAAGACCCCTGTGGCTGTATATCTATGGGATCCACAAGCAAAGAACTTCAACTTCTGTTAATGGTAACTTCCTCGAGTGTGGCATATCTATCTCTGTACCCATAGATTCTGACTCAGTACTAGTATGCAGGTTTAGCATGTAGTATGAACTAGATAAATATTTGATGAGTGAATGGAAGGAGAAAGGAAGAAAAGATGGAAGGGAGAAAGGGAAACCCTGCCAAAAATCAGAGAACATATAAAGATCATTTAACATCATGAGTGCATGCATGCTAAGTCCCTGCAGTCCTGTCCAACTCTTTGTGACCCTCTGGACTGTAGCCAGCCAAACTCCTCTGTCCATGGGGATTCTTCAGGCAAGAATACTGGAGTGGGGTGCCATGCCCTCCTCCAGGGGATCTTCCCAACTCAGGGATTGAACCCACCTCTCTTTTATCTCCTGCATTGCCAGGTGTGTTCTTCACCACTAGCTCCACCTAGGAAACCCTGTCATCACGAGAGTCTCTGATAAGACCTAAGGACATCATGCAAACCCCTAATGACATGAGACATGGCCTCTCAATTTTTCTGTGAAGGTTTGAGGCACCAAATCAAACCCAGTGTATCTTTCTCTTTGACGTCTTCTAATTCTTCATCTTTATCCCATCGTGTAGGCAAAAGACAACTTGGTATTTGCATGAGTGAGTCAGCTTTCAATAACAGTTGTCTGGTGTATTTCTGTGAACATAGGACGCATCTGAACACCAACACAAAGGCCCATCGACAGTCAGCCAGAACCTGCTGTCAGCTTCTGCCGGTTCTGCATTTGTGGATTCAACCAACCACTGATTGAAAACAGACAGAAAAACTCCAGAAAGGCCCAAAAGCAAAACTTACATTCATCACACATACTCACATAGCATAAATACTCACATAATACTCACATAAATACTCACATAATACTCACATAGCATAAATGTATTTGATATATAAGTAATCTAGAGATGACTTAAAGTATACAAGAGGATATACATAAGCTATATGCAAATAGTATGCCGTTTCCTGGGCTGGCCAAAAAGTTGGTTTGGATTTTTCTGTAAGATTTTATATATAAAATATATATAGGCTTGAGCATTGGCAGATTTTGATATCAGAGGGGGTCTGGAACCAATCCCCCTTGCACATCAAGGGATGACTCTATAGAGACAATGAAAATGAAGACAATCAGAAAATGAAGCAAAGCAGAGATGGGCACTGTCATCTGATGAACTGAGCAATGTTGAGGGGAAGATGGGTACTTGGCGTCTAAAATCAGTCCAGGGCATTTGTACAGTTCACATTTATTTTGTCTGCATAGACACAACAAAGATGTCCTTCCTGCAATCAGAAAAATAGCACTTTTCATTTGCCATTAACATTTGCCTAATGCATAGTGTCAGTTGCCATTAAGAAAAGTTGGCCAGGTAGAGTTAGGTTAGACTGAATTCTTTGGGGGGAGAGGAGGAAAACCGGATTATTCCAGTATGCAGGTAATTTAAAATCCATAATAAATAAAGTAATGAGATTTTCAGAGAATCACTTAAGCAGGAAGAATAATATGAAGTTACTAAATCTATAGCAGAATAAGGGTTCTTAAAAAGTTTTAGCTTTTAATTTATTAAACAGTAATTTCATGTTTATTTTCTAATAAAAAATAAAAGATCTATCTTTCCTGGTTTTGTGTAAAATCTAAATATTGTTTTGTTACATGTATAAATTTACTGCTGAAATTTTAGTGTTGAGAATCTGCATAGCATGGCACATTAAATGGATATTGATCTAACATTAGAAATAAAAATACCCATTAAATTAATCAATAAGGATTTAATTCCTGATGAACTCAGCAGCCTAAGGTAGGGTATATTTGTTTGCTTTCCCCCTTTCCAAGTAAACTATTTCATGTTATAGGAAATAATCCAACATTTAAAAGATTATACTGGGGGAAAACAGCATTGGTGAAAGCTGCAGTTTGTAATTGCAAAGTTAATTATCTTTCCTAAACCATCAGTTGTCACTTAGAGAGACCAGATTCTTGCAGACTCTCCAGGGATTGCCTTTATTTCATTCCTAATGGCTTGGGACCCACCATTTTGCTGTCTCTGAACATTTGGTCACTGAATGCACCATTTATGGAGTATTGTTTAATTAAGGACAAATTAAGAGAACTGTGCACAGAATTTAATTTCATAGACTCTGTAAATTCTTTTAAAGAGGATACTAACTATAGGCATGATAAGTTTTCATTATCCATTGCTTCTATAAGGTATTGACAATTTATTGTTTGCCGCAGTTCCAAGTTTTGTTTACTCTTCAGGGGATTTTTTTTGGCACTGCGCTTTTTCCTGTGTGCTGTTCTCACTGCGCTTCACAGAAATCCTATGGAGACATCCAGCTCCGCGTTAACCCCTTCGGTTCTGAAGCAGCCCAGATGCAGAGGACCACATGCTTGGAAGATTGCGTCTGACTTTTGTAAAGACTAGTGATTTATGGCAAGGGTCAAATAAAAACTGACATCATTAGAACATGTGCTTAATGTTCTAGATCCTGGGATATAAAATATCTCAAGTGGACAGTCATTCATTTATTCTTTCATTTGACAAATATTTATTAAGTGCCTGCTATGCACCAGGAAATATTCTAATGCAGAATGTACCATTTACTAAGAAGTAGAGGAGTTCTCAAATATTTTGGTTTAAACAGTTTTGAGAATAAATTTTTTTTTCAAGGTTGCCTCTAAGAAGTCAAGTACAAATAATGTTTTTCTATTGTTGCTTTGATAGAACAATTTTGTATTTGATATGAAGTGGACTCTTAGAGATCTTATTATCCAAACTCCCATATGTTACTAGTGAGTAATTTGAGTTATAGAGAGGTACTTTTACCTGTCCAAGTTCATTCAAAACATTAGTATCTTACCAGATATTTAAAGCCTCACATATAAAACTACTTTAAAATAACTATAATTATAATATAATAATAAATATCTGTAATGTTAAGGCTCTTATATTTGCATATAACAGAAGCTCAAGCCAAACTCTAATCAGTGAATTTGTTATGAAGATATAGAAGCTCCAGGACAAATTGACACCAGGAATCTGATCATCAGGGTTCTCTGCAGTTTTGTATCTCTGTCCCTTTGGACAGCTCCTTTTTATCCTTTTTAAATATTTTCTCCTTCCATTTGGAAAACAGAGCTGCCAATAATTCCTAGATTTATGCATTATATTCTAGCAACTCAGAGACATACTCCCTCCTGTTCCAAATCAAAATTCCCAGGAATTTTTGGAAAAACTTGAGGCCAAATATCTTCTGGAACCAGTCCATCATGGCCAGTTAGGAAAGCTATCTTGACGGCCCTGTGATTAATTCATGTCAGAGGTTCAGTTGTGGATCAGTCAGCTAACAAGGGAATCCATCAAGTGAAGACAGCAGGGACTGGGAAAGTGCAGAGGGCCTACGTGTATCACTTGTGAAACTGGGTGCTCCTGCTAAAGTCATAGGAGTTTCATTCAAAGAACTGAAAGCAATACAAATGCCCTTCAAGGATAAAATAGCTAAATATGTTGTGATGTTTTGTAGGATAGCACACTACACAGCAATAGAAAATGAATGAATTGCAGCTACACACAATCATCGGCATCAGTTTCCCAAGCTTAATTCACAAATGTAAGTTTTGTGTGTGAGAAAAGCCACAGATGAAAAACACATACTGTATTATTCCTTTTATGTAAAATTTTTAAAAGAGTCAGAGCTGGTGTTTAGCAGTTCACGCTCAAGCAGTTGAAACTATGAATAAAACCAAGAAGAAATTATTGAAAAATCAGGATTAGCTTTGGGTGGAATGAAGACTGTTTAAAGGGCCCATGAGGAGGGTTTTGGGGATCTGGCAATGTTTTATTTTTTGAACCGGAAGGAGTCACATAGGCACCCACTTTGTGAGAATTCACTGAGCTATGTATTTATGTCTTGTGTACTTTTTATAAGGAAATGATGATTCATAATAGAAAATAAGCCAATTTTTCTGATAAAGGTCTTGGCCCATGCGCACTTACCCAATCCTGGGATATCAACAAACGAAAGGAGAGACGATGGGACCCCACACCATTTCAGGGCTTTCAGAACGGAGGAGCCTTAATCTTATTTCTGCTCTTGTTTTCCAGGTGTTAGCAAGTCTCCCCAGATTGTCTCCTTGCTCATAAATCGGGAGCGCAGGGAGGGGGCGTTGACTGTTGCCGGATGGACCGGCCTGAGTCCCCGCCGGCCTGAGAGGGCGTGGGGCGAGCAGCCCCGGGAGCCGCGGTGGAATTCGGGGAGACCGTCCACCCGCGGGGCGCGGGTTAGGGCGTCGGAAAAGCGGTGGTGGGGAGCAGACGGCAGGTTCTAGCTCAGAGGAGGGAGGTGGGTTACGTCTTCGGTTGAGAGAATTTGCCATAACAGATTCCCTGTGTTTTCAGCTTCTAGACTGTTCTTAGAATACAGAGTCTTAGTGAAGGTTGGGCTGCTGGACTTCAGATGCAGCGTGTTGATATTCCACAAACCCACATCCTCACGACTCTTTTTTATCATTATTATTTTATTTTGGCTGCCTGGGCCTTCACTGCTGTGCGCGGGCTGTCTAGTTGCGCGGAGCGGGGGTCCCCCGGCTGTGGCGCGGGGCTCCTCGGGTGGTGGCTGCTCTTGGGGCTGAGCAGAGGCTCCGGGCCTGCGGGCCTGCGCATGGGCTCAGGAGCCGAGCGCAGACTCCCGGCCTGCGGGCCTGCGCGTGGGCTCAGGAGCCGAGCGCAGACTCCCGGCCTGCGGGCCTGCGCGTGGGTTCAGGAGCTGAGCAGAGGCTGCGGGCCTGCGCATGGGCTCAGGAGCTGAGCAGAGGCTCTGGGCCTGCGGGCCTGCGCGTGGGCTCAGGAGCCGAGCGCAGACTCCCGGCCTGCGGGCCTGTGCGTGGGCTCAGGAGCTGAGTGCAGGCTTAACTGCCCTGCCCCGTGTGAGATCTTCCTGGACCAGGTTTCCAACCCGTGTTCTCTGCACTGACAGGCAGATTTTTAACCACTGGGCCGCCAGGGAAGTCCATCCTCACGACTCTTTAATCCTCAGGGTTCAAGAGACCCACGGGCCCCTCTGAACTCCCCTAAAAGAGGGAACTGCGTTTAGAGTGAAGGGTACCTCTTCCTTCAAATCTAAACTTCTCAGTGGATATAAGATTTTGAAGGAAACACCCAGGTGGTATATTGCAAACATCCTTATGTATCAAAGCACAGAGTTTGGTACCTATTTGAATAGAAGAATAGAGAAAAGTACAGGCAAACCAGTAACAACCACAGAAAACAGCATCAAAATTATAAATTTAATATTCACAAGAGAGCTCTTTATGTAACTTCATTTAAAGTAGTTAGAATTGGCTGATAGCAACACATGAGTTGACATGATAGCTGAAAGAAGTAGAGAGTTGCTGTTATTTTAGTTTGTAATAAATCTCAGAAGACAGTTTCTAGCATGGACTCAACAGTTGTGCATTGTCAGGGCCTTGGGTTGGTAATTTATATTAACCTTTTCCATATAATCACAAGGTGGTTGCTACAAATTAGCTCCCACAAACTCATTCAAGGCAGCAAGAAGGGAAAAGGGGTGGGCGAGTGGCACCATCCCTTCTGCAAAGAAAAGACACTCTTCCCAAGATACGACTGGTGAACCTCTGCTTCCAAAACTCCTGTTAAACCCAGGTTCACTCTTAACTGAAATAAAGAACACGGGCATTCAATCAGACTCATAGTATCCCAGTTGCCGAGAAAGATGAGTGAATTGGATGTGCAATAGATAACCAAGAACATCTTCTGCATTGCTGCAGTCTCTTATCATTTATAAAACAGTGTCACATCAAAGGATGATCCCTGTGGGGATAGAAATCATTTAGGAGCACTTATTAAAGAGTAGTTAAAGGCAACTTCAACCTAAACTGTATCAGAAGCGATTGTCTACCTTATCAGAGACACATTCTGGAAAGGCCCATGACTTTAAAAGAGGAGTCATATTCCTATCTAAAACACTGAATTTGTCAATATGCATTTGTTTTCATTTACTTTGTTTGAATATTATATAACTTCTGTATTTTTAAGGCAAAATTGATATACAAGAGGAAGAAAACATTTAAAGTACCTCCAATTCCTTCTGGGCTTCCCTGGTAGCTCACATGGTAAAGAATCCCCCCACAGTGCAGGACACCCGGGTTTGATCCCTGGGTTGGGAAGATCCCCTGGAGGAGGGCACGGCAACCCACTCCAGGATTCTGGCCTGGAGACTCCCAAGGACAGAGGAGCCTGGTGGGCTGCAGCCCACAGGTCACAAAGAGTTGGACACGACTGAGCTCCAAGCACATAAACTCCTTCTGGCCCCATTTCCTATTTTCATCTATTAATAATCCCACATCGTTTTCAGTATATGGAATCCTAAAGTTCTAACATCATTACAGTATATGACTATTTCTTTGCCACTGAAGCAACCAATTCTTAACTATTTTTCACCAAACTGAAAAAGACTTTTGTAGAGATAGCGTTGTTCTTTACAAAGTTATCTGTTTGGTGGCCCTTCATTCACCAGGAAAAGAAATAAATACACCCATTTAAAGAGTGTGAACACATGTTAGGCAGTGTGTGTGTACCTGTACATGTGTATACACACATTTATTCATAAAATGGAGTCAAGACAGATTTTATAAAAGGCTAGATCACTGAACACAAGATCCAGGACTAAATTCTTGCAATCTGCATTTCTACCATTACAGAAGAAATAAGAGAGCAAACATTTGGGTATGGGAAAGAAAAACTTAATAAATCCACAGCTAGACAAATGAGTGGATAAAGCTCTGATATGTGTCCTCAGATTTGCAGGCAGACAAGAGGGTTTTGTTTTATCATACTTCGTAAAGAATCCCCTAGCCGTGAACTAACTCCTAAAATATTTAGATAAGATGGAGTGTATACAGAGGGAGGGAGGGGAAGAGGAGGCTTGATGGGGAAGTGGGGTGGACTTGGCGGGGAAGCCCTGAAGGGTTCCGGCATGAAACGTCTTCTGAATCACAGCTAACGGACGGCTCACGCAACACTCAAATGCTATAGAAACATTATACCAAATCCAAAACCTGTCAAAGGAGATTTAGCCACACAGTTCAGAAGTTATCCCCCATTGGGTAACTGTCTATAATCTTGCAACAAACCCCAGAAGTGTTCACGGTAGTTATTCCATATGCTAAGGGTAGCATAACATTTCAGAGCTGTCAGTTTTAATTTCAGCTTTATTAATTTTACCATAAGCCCACAGACGTATATTTCAGAAGGCATATATCACCAAGATCGTAAACTCCCACAAAGAAGCTGGTGATAGTTATAGGTTATGTCACAGGTTTGATGGGAATTAGATTCATCAGGAGACTAGTAAGAGGTTTAATGTATATGTCAAAGCATGCATGAAGAAAGTAGCCTGTCGACAAATTGACAGGACATGTCCAAGTGATTAAACACACTATGGAGAGATGCTTTTTATCTCATTAACAACACATTGTGTTCCAAAAATGTGAGCTTTAAAGCAAACCTAGGAGCTTGTGATGGAAGGTTTATTTTTTAAAAGAAAACTTTTTGTTTCTAAAAGTACTGCTTCTTACCTCAATATTTCTCAGTAACTTGATTGTTTTTGTGAACTGGAATCAAAATTTTTATGGTGTATTAGCAAACATTTTTCTATCACTGACTGGCTGATGTCTGTGGGCTTTAAAATATATATACTGAAACATATTGTGGTAAATTAAAAAATTAAAATTGCTGCACATTCTTTGCCACTCATCCGGCTGAAAGATAGAAACTATTTCCCTCTCCTTGAATTTGGGGTAACTTTGGGACTTGTTCCATTCAGTAGAATGTGGGAAGAATCACTCTATTTAACTTTCAGGGATGAGCCTTAAGATATCTTAAAACAGGCTCATCTGTGTGAAAGAAGTGAAAAATTATTAAATTATTTATTCAAAATTATTATTAACGTTATTATTTATTACAAAAGGTTAAATCTCAAGGATGATCCAATGGCAATTGCTGGACCCTTTGATCACCTGACATGACAATTGAGAACCTGAGTGCTCTCACCTTCGCCTCTTAGCACATTCTCTCCAGGAAGCCAGGTGCCACGTAGGCCCCCAACCCCACACTGTCAGGAACCCCAAGTGCTTGCAGAGAAGTTACCGGGAGGAGAGCTGCAGTCAGGGCCAGAGGTGCAAGAGAAGCTTGCTTAGGTCTTCAGGCCTGGCCTTACCAGGAGCTGAATACAGCTAAATGCATTTTAGCTGATACCATGTAGGAGAAGTACTGCCCAGAAGAGCACCGTCTAAATTCCCAGTTCACTGTATTTCCTTTAAGCTACTGTGTCTTGCGGCAGTGCGTAGCAGGACCGCCAGCAGATAACCCGCATAGATGATGTGCACGTGTGTGTGAGTGCTCGCCCCTTTGTGCCATTTGTATCCCCAGGAGAAGAGGCTAACCAGGGTCAGGAGCTCCTCCTTCAGCCCTGGCCCCAGACTGAAGACAAGTATACCAGACCTCAGACCAGCTCAGATGAAAAACACCAGACCCAGCTGGGCCTACAGCCAGATCCAGCTGCCAGAGCTCAGCCTAGAGATGCCGGCCTCGGCTGGTCCACACACAGGGGAGAAGCGAGTGCTTCTGGTGTCTTCCACTGTGATTATCACGCAGCAATATCTGACTGATACCACTTCTTAGAAGATTTTGGGAGAAAGGGATAAGTGGGCTTTCGAAGGGGATTTGCTGAATACTCCCTGAGCACTTGGATGGCATCCCTGGCTCAATGGACATGAGTCTGAGCAGGCTCAGGCAGATGGTGAAGGTCAGGGTAGCCTGGTGTGCTGCAGTCCATGGGGTCGCCAAGAGTCAGACACGACTGAGCGACTGAACAGCACCCACAAGCCTGTATCACTGGGATTTCTGGCTCCACTCAGCAACACTAGACAGAAAATATGGGGGGGAATTGATTAAAAAAAAAATCTGATGAAAGAAAAAAAAATCTGACTGGGAACCAGTATAAAGGAGAAAGACAAGTTTAGAAAAGGGGCGAAAGGAAAATCACCATGGACAAATGGACATGGTCTCCTTACACCTTACCAGCAGCTGGGATTGTGATGTTCATCATAAGATAGAGTCACTCACATGTGTATTACCCTTGACTCCAGAAATAAAAACCTATCTGGTATATATAATAGCACCTTTTTGTTATTTGACTGTCACCGTATGCAAATGAAGAAAACAGGGAAGGTATTGCTTTTATTTCATAAATTAGACAAAACTCAGAGAGGTTAAATGCCTCATCTGCTGCAAAAACTTGTCTCTAAGACTTTCCCTCCGAGACCTAGCCCTTTATATAGCAATGCTTTTCATCTCATTTTTACCAGGAAAAGCAAAAAGGCTTCTCCTAACCTGGAATCCAATAGTGCACCTTGTCTAAGAACCGCAAGATGCTGCCGAGCACTAGCAGTGCTTGTCTGAGGGCCTTGTCTGTGTGTTGCCTGGGTTCATCTGGTCTTGTCTGTGGTACAGATGTGTCGTCCAGGTCAGTCCTTCCCTCTCCGTAGTGGTTGGCCTCCTACCTAATGAGTCCCAGCAATGGATGAAGTCAGAAATTGGGGTGGGGGGGAAAGGCATAGTGTTGGCTCCTATGTAATGGATTAAGCAGAAGCAAAACTCCAGCCGTAATTAAAAATATATCTTGGTCCTAGGTTGATATTTAGTATCTCGTCCATTAGCTTCTTGGCTTGAGAGTTCATAGCCTTTGTGGTCACCCCATTGGAGGGTTCTGATTTGGGCTTTGTGGTAAACTCCATCGTCAGCACTCACCGGGGCTATTAATAGTAAAATCACAAAGTTCTGTTGTATTCGACTTTCTTGCTTTGGTGTATTCTTACATGGGAGTAACAGAATCACTGCCTTTCTCATTAAAAATATTCTATGCTGATATTCCTTTAGCCACACACATTATTAGTTGCTCAACTAGTTTTAGCATTTTGGTCTTCTCTGACTAAAAGCCTGGTATTTTATTTTACAAAGAAATATCACCTATATATGCCAGGCATTTTGGCACAGGTTAAACAATACACCTAGTGGTAAAGAACCCACCTGGCAATGCAGGAGATGCAAGAGACGTGGGTTTCGATCCCTGGGTCAGGGAGATCCCCTGGAGAAGGAAATGGCAAGCCACTCCAGTATTCTTGCCTGGAGAATCCCATCGACAGAGGAGCCTGGTGGGCTATAGTCGATGGGGTCGCAAAGAGTTGGACAGGACTGAAGTGACTTAGCATGCACATGCAAATAATACAAAATTCAAAAAACATTTCTTTGACTTGGATGTTTGCTAATTTTTATGATAAAAGAAAGTGAAAGTGAAGTCACTCAGTTGTGTCTGACTGTATGTGACCCCATGGACTGTAGCCTACCATGCTCCTCCGTCCATGGGATTTTCCAGGCAAGAATACTGGAATGGTGATAAGAAAAATAATTAAACCTTCCTAGTCCAGTTAAATAAATTAGATTCATCTGTTTGATGATTTGTATTTTCAAGACACTTGTAGATCACTTCCAATGAAAAAAATGTTCTAGAAGTTCATTAAGGGATCTTTTCTGATTAAGATATGGGCAGAAGGGAGAGACAAGATACACAGGTATGTAATATATGCATGCACTGCCCTCTCCCTCATCCCACAAAGTAGGCTGTCTTAGTTCATCTGAGGGGTCTTCGGATCATGTGGTGCCAGAATGCCTTCACAAAACTATTCTCCTCTCCAAAATCCCCTCCAGATTCTTCGGCAGACACTGGATCTTCTGCAGATCCATGGGATCCATTCTAGCAAATTATTGGACATGAGGCAGGGGTCATGGGGACCCTGATTTGCAGCTGGTCAGTCAAAAGTACAAATGCAAACCTGGGACTTGCAAGTGGCATCTGATGTAGGTTCAGTCTTGCGGACTGAACCTTTAGCTTGTAACATCCGATGCTAACATCCCAGTGGTGGTCTTAGCTGTGACATCCGATGCTAACATCACGTAGACTGTGTCAGAATGAACTAAACTGTAGGACACACAGCTGGCATCAGAGAATTGGTCAGTGTGAAGAAAAGCCCACACATCTGATGACATAAGTCAGTAGAGCAGACAAGAAAATCATCAATCACCTAAGGCTTATTATACAAGTATATGAAGCCAAAGATAGCTTTTGAATGTGAGACTGGACAGGATAATTAATAAAGAATTTCTGCCAACGAGAACTCACAAATATGGACATTTCCTCCAGCATCTTGAATATGGCTGCATGATGACTAAAATGCATTTGAAACTTTTCAGTTAAAAAAAAAAAAAAAACAACAGAAGAAAACAGTGCATTTTTCATTGAATCCTTACCTCTCTCATCTAGAGTCACACTGTCCAATATACATCCACACATGACTATTGGGCCCTTGAAAAGTGACTAGTCCAAATGGAGATGTGCCTTAGTGTAAGATACATACACTTCAAAGATTTAATATAAAAATAATGTAAAATATTTTTCAATAATTTTATATTGATATGTTAAGATGATAGGATGGATAAATTGGGTTGAATACATTATTAAAATTAACTTCACCTGTGTCTTAGTATTGCTTTAATAGGCTACTAAAAATAAAGATACATGTGTAGCTTACATTAAAGTCTATCAGACATCAGTGCCTTAGGCACTCAGATCAATACCTGGAAAAAGCTCATTGATATGTATGGTCTCAGCTTTTTCCTCTTGTCTCTGTCTGGCAATCCCCTCCTTCAGCTTCACACAAGAATCTAATTTCTGCAAACATATCAAAGAATTAAAACAGCTGTCTGGGGGGTGGGGCGTGTCCTTCAAAGTTAATTAAGGTGTAAGCAGATCATCCTGTCACCGCTGGTAGAGTTAACCCACTCTACTCACTGCACTAGCTTTCTGCTGCTTCCGTAACAAACGAACACAAATGATGGTTCAAACAAAGCTAATTTATTGTTTTCCAATTTTGTAGTTTGACTCAGATCACACCAGGGTAAAATCAAGGCCTGAAAAGACCTGTGTTCCTTCCTGTAAACCCTGGGTGGGACCCAAATTAGAACATGGATATCCTTGGGATATTCTTCCTACCACACATACCAACCTCCACTTAACCTAAAGCAAACACATGCTTTACTTTTGTCCATATTTTATAGGAAGGGTGTCTGCAAGGGAATGCAAGAGCTTGGGCATCTGATGGGCAGAAGGTGTCACCTTCCTGTATGAGGAATAGCTGATCTTACAAACTGGCGTAAGGTCAAACACAGGCTCACAGGATGTTGTTTCTAGAAATCTGATCATTGTAACCTCTACTCCAGATGACTGATGACAATATTTTGTAATGTGTGGGGTTTGGTTTGGTTTTAAATAGGGATAACCATCATTCCCAGAAAACTAAATCAGGATGTCATTGCCTAGCTAAGAAGCTTTAGAGCAGACTGGCAAAAAAAAAAAAAAAAAATTCAAGTAGGTTAAAAATTATATGTGGCTTCCCATTCTTGCCTTTTTACCCTCTTATCTTGCAATCCCGAATTTCTAGATTGGAGTTTCTCAAGCTTGATGCCATCAACGTCTGGGGTCAAATAACTCTACTCTGCGGGGTGGTTAACAGTATCCCTGCCTCCTTCCAGTACATGCCAATGACACACACCTCCCACCCAAGTTATGACAACCAAACATGTCTTCAGGTATTTCCAAATGTACCTGTGGAAGGTGAAATCATGCCTTGCTGAAAACTGTGGTTCTAGGTAAGGACTATAAAAGCGTACTCTAATGGAAATGGAATCTGATTCAACTACCCTATTCTTTCAAACCCTCAAAGACTAGATTTACTCTGATAGAAATTACTAGTGATTTTACTAAAGTAAAATTTTATGTTTTTCTAAATGATTATATATCTAGATTAACTCTCTCCTCAAATAGTCCAACTAGGTCTGTCTCCTTTCTATACAAATCATCATTTAGTAACAAGTATGAGCTTGCTTCCCAGGTGGTGCTAGTAGTAAAGAACCTGCTTGCCAATGCAGGAGACATAAGAGACAAGGGTTCAATCCCTGGGTCCGGGAGATCCCCTGGAGAAGGGAATGGCAACCCACTCCAGTATTCTTGCCTGGAGAATCCCACGGACAGAGTAGCCTGGAAGGCTGCAGTCCATGGGGTAGCAGAGTCAGACACAACTGAAGCAACTTAGCATACACGCATGTATGAGTTTTGGAGTCACAGAAACTAATAGTGACCTTGGTTGACATTTCTGAACTTTAATTACCTCAAGAATGAAATGGTTAATACATTTCCTTGTATGAAAAATATCTGGCACAGAACTCAACAGCTGTTGCTTCCTCCTCCTAGATAACTGCAACATCCTTGCAATCTGACAAAAATCTGCTAAAATAAGAAGATGCAAAGCTCTGTAAGATTGCAGACTATCTCACACATGTGTGTATACACAGACATACACACGCAGACATGAAATCACCAAAGTCAGAGGCATAAACAGCTTCACTCTGCTTAAATCACAGTCTGGGTGTTTTGAGCCAAACTCGATATTATGAGACGACGACAAAGAAAAATTGAAGACCTAAATTGAAGAAAGTAGGGGAAACCACTAGACCATTCAGGTATGACCTAAATAAAATCCCTTAAGACCATATAGTGGAAGTGACGAATAGATTCAAAGGATTAGATCTGATAGAGTGCCTGAAGGACTATGGACAGAGGTTTATGACATTGTATAAGAGGCAGTGATCAAGATCATTGCCAAGAAAAAGTAATGCAAAAAGGCAAAATGGTTGTCTGAGGAGGTCTTACAAATAGCTGTGAAAAGAACAGAAGTGAAAGGCAAAGGAGGAAAAGGAAGACATACCCATTTGAATGAAGAGTTCCAAAGAATAGCCAGGAGAGATAAGAAAGCCTTCCTCAGGGATCAGTGTAAAGAAATAGAGGAAAACAATAGAATGGGAAAGACTAGAGATCTCTTCAAGAAAATTAGAGATACCAAGGGAACTTTTCATGCAAAGATGGGCTCAATAAAGGACAGTAATGGTATGGACCTAACAGAAACACGATATTAAGAAGAGGGAGCAAGAATACACAGAAGAGCTATACAAAAAAGTTCTTCACAACCCAGCTAATCACCACAGTGTGATCACTCACCTAGAGCCAGACTTCCTGGAATGCAAGGTTAAGTGGGCCTTAGGAAGCCTCACTACCACCAAAGCTAGTGGAGGTGATGGAATTCCAGTTGATCTATTTCAAATCCTGAAAAATGATGCTGTTAAAGTGCTGCACTCAATATGGCAGCAAATTTGGAAAACACAGCAGTGGCCACAGGACTGGAAAAGTCATTCATTCCAACCCCAAAGAAAAGCAATGGCAAAGAATGCTCAAATTGCTGCACAATTGCACTCATCTCACAAGTTAGCAAAGTAATGCTCAAAATTCTCCAAGCCAGGCTTCAATAGTACGTGAACCATGAACTTTCAGATATTCACCTGGATTTAGAAAAGGCAGAGGAACCAGAGAACAAATTGCCAAATTGTTGGATCATCAAAAAAGAAAGAGAGTTCCAGAACATCTACTTCTGCTTTATTGACTATGCCAAAGCTTTTGACTCCCTGGATCACAACAAACTGTGGAAAATTCCTTAAGGGATGGGAATACCAGACAATCAGACCTGCCTCCTGAGAAATCTGTATGTGGGTCAAGAAGTAACAGTTAGAACTGAACATGGAACAACAGACTGGTTCCAAATTGGAAAAGGAGTATGTCAAGGCTATATATTGTCACTCTGCTTATTTAACTTACATGCAGAGTACATCATGAGAAATGCTGGACTGGATAAAACACAAGCTGGAATCAAGATTGCTGGGAGAAATATCAATAACCTCAGATATGCAGATGACACCAACCTTATGGCAGAAAGTGAAGAAGAACTAAAGAGCCTCTTGATGAAAGTGAAAGAGGAGAGTGAAAAAGTTGGCTTAAAGCTCAACATTCAGAAAACTAAGATCACGGTATCTGGTCCCATCACTTCATGGGAAATAGATGGGGAAACAGTGGAAACAGTGGCTGACTTTATTTTTCTGGCCTCCAAAATCACTGCAGGTGGTGATTGGAGCCATGAAATTAAAAGACCCTTGCTCCGTGGAAGAAAGTTCATGACCAACCTAGACAGCATATTGAAAAGCAGAGACATTACTTTGCCATCAAAGGTCTATCTGGTCAAAGCTATGGTTTTTCCAGTAGTCATGTATGGATGTGAGAGTTGGACTATAAAGAAAGCTGAGCACCGAAGAATTGATGCTTTTGAACTGTCCTGTTGGAGACGACTCTTGAGAGTCCCTTGAACAGCAAGAAGATCAACCAGTCCATCCTAAAGGAAATCAGTCCTGAATATTCATTGGAAGGGCTGATGCTAAAGCTGAAACTCCAGTATTTGGCCACCTGATGCGAAGAGTTGACTCATTGGAAAAGACCCTGATGCTGGGAAAGATTGAAGGCAGGAGAAGGGGATGACAGAGGATGAGATGGTTGGATGGCATCACTGACTCAATGGACATGAATTTGAGCAAGCTCTAGGAGTTGTTGATGGACAGGGATGCTTGGTATGCTGCTGTCCATGGGATGGCAATGACTCAGACACGACTGAGCGACTGAACAGATGAATTGACTGATGATGGAAAATACTTCAAGACACATCTACTTCAAAGATGAGACAAATGATTACTTTGGTTTATCCTTGCAGATCATTATGCCCAGCAGCTTTCAAGCTGCAAGTAACAGGGAAGAACAAATCTGACTCTATATTGGACCTGTTCTTAGTACTTTAAACTTTGTATTCTATTGTTTTTGCTGCAAGTTAATCATTAAAGTCATAGTGCCCATTTCTTAAAGTATATATAATGGACCATCTCCCAGAACCCTTCCTCCAACGGCTGAGCTAAAATACCTTTGTTTAGCTCACAGGAATCATTCTGACCAGGCTCACCAACAAATGGCTGTAGTCAAGAAGAAATTAGCACATCCCCTCCAAAGTATGGCCAGAACCAAGAAATACTTGCAACAACTTATCACCGTTTAACTCTTCCTCCTCACCTCCCAATCTTTGTTCTATTCATGAAACTAGCACCCGAACCCTGGGAGGTGGTTCTCTGGGACGTGAGTCACCCACCTTAGCAGTGTGCTGGATTCCACATAACATCTATATTCCTCGCCCCAACACCTCATCTGTTGACTTATTGGCCTTGTTGTGCAGCAAGCAGGACAAGCTTGGCTTTGGTAACATGTGTTGTCCTGGAGTCCTTAAGAGTTTTTTGGGTGGTGGGAGACTGGGTCAAACCCTGCACTTCAAACCTTGCTCCAGTGAGAGGCAACACTGCTGAGGCTTGTTTTACATACACGGCTCCTACATAGCATTTGTTTGGTGCAGGGGTTCTATTGCATTTTTATTTCCAAGTCATTGGTTTAGTTCAGCCCCTCATGTACAAAAATGAAGTGAGCTGACCCTTGCTACTCCATGAACTGACAGTACCCTTTTCAGCCCAGCCTGATGCTTTTCTGGGGTTTGCCATGGAGAGGACAGAGATAGCTGAGCTCACTGTCAGACCCAGCATCAGCTGTTCTCTGGTCAGCCAAGGGCATTGTGCTGAGAAGCCATCAATTATCCCGACTAGTCAATGAGAGTTTGCTGTTGTAAAGGGACTCAATTGAAGATAATCCATAAAAAATCAATTACATTATTATTTCTTAATTAGGGCACTTGACAATATAGCTTTCCTCAGCAAAGCCATCAATGAATAAGCACATAAATACACATAAATAAATGCTGCTTCCATCCCACTAAGCTCCTCTATAAGTTCACGGTGACCTTTATCACCAAACATTCTCCCAGAAAAGAACATTTGCCTGTTTAAGAAAACTCCCAAGGTGTTTGTTCTTTTTCGGATGCAAAAATGAACCCATCACAAATTCTAATAATGCTGACAATAATATCTGGAGATTATTAAAATATCATTTAATATTTGTGTAAGTGCTGTCACCGTTTACTTCCTCTCTTTGAAGCAGTAGTGAACTTAACCCTATGCCTTGACAGTTACCAAATACACTTGCACAATAGCCAAGAAGGATGTGCCTCACTGTGTGACACTATTTCCAATAACCCTTCTCAGTTTCCTGACTTTATTCCATTTCAGCTGGACTTCTTTCCAATTTCTCTTTTTTGTTTGTTTTAATATTTTATTTGGCTGCACATTGGGGCATGTGGGATCTTAGTTCCCTAACCAGGGATCAAATGTGTGTTGCCTGCACTGAAAGCATGGAGTTTTAACAACTGGACCACCAGAGAAACCCCCTCCCCCCCAATTTCTAGTAATTACTATATCTCTCATTTGCAGCATTGAGAAAATCTTATGGAGTTAGTGTTGCATTAGTTTTATCTGCTTATTCAGCCAAAATTTATGGGATGTTTGATATGCAGCAGACATTCAGTTCAGTTCAGTTACTAAGTTGTGTCCGACTCTTTGAGACCCCATGGACTGCAGCACGCCAGGCTTCCCTGTCCATCACCAACTCCCAGAGCTTGCTCAAACTCATCGAGTCAGTGATGTCATCCAGCCATCTCATCCTTTGTCATCCCCTTCTCCTCCTGCCTTCAGTCTTTCCCAGCATCAGGGTCTTTTCCAAAGAGTCAGTTCTTCACGTCAGGTGACCAAAGTATTGGAGCTTTAACTATGTCACCAGTCCTTCCAATAAACAAGCAGGATTTCCTTTAGGTTTGATCTCTTTGCTGTTCAAGGGACTCTCAAGAGTCTTCTCCAATACCAGAGTTCAAAAAAATCAATTCTTCAGTGCTCAGCTTTCTTTATAGTCCATCTCTCACATCCCTACATGACTACTGGAAAAACCATAGCTTTGACTATGTGGACCTTGTCAATAAAACAATGTCTCTGCTTTTTAATAAGCTGTCTAGGTTTGTCATAGCTTTTCTTCTAAGAAGCAAGCATCTTTAATTTCATGGCTGCAGTCACCATCTGCAGTGATTTTGGAGTACAAGAAAATTAAGTCTGTCACTGTTTCCATTGTTTCCCCATCTATTTGCCATGGAGTGATGGGACCAGATGCCATGATCTTAGTTTTCTGAATGTTGAGATTCAAGCCAACTTGTTCACTCTCCTCTTACATTTTCATCAAGAGACTCTTTATTTACTCTTTGCGTTCTGTCATAAGGGTGGTGTCATCTGCATATCTGAGGTTATTGATGTTTTTCTCAGCATTCTTGATTCCAGCTTGTGCTTCATCCAGCCTGGCATTTAGCATGTATTCTGCATGTAAGTTAAATAATCAGGGTGGCAATATAGAGCCTTGATGCACTCCTTTCCCAGTTTGGAACCAGTCTGTTGTTCCATATCCGGTTCTAACTATAGCTTCCTGACCTGCATACAGATTTCTCAGGAGGCAGGTCAGGTGGTCTGGTATTACCATCTTCCTAAGAATTTTCCACAGTTTGTTGTGATCTACACTGTCAAAGGATTTAGCATAGTCAATGAAGCAGACATTTTTCTGGGATTCTCTAGCTTTTTGTATGACCCAATGGATGTTGACAATTTGATCTCTGGTTCTTCTCCCTTTTCTAAGTCCAGCTTGGACATCTGAAAGTTCTCAGTTCATGTATAGTTGAAGCCTCACTTGGAGAATTTGAGCATTACTTTGCCAGTGTGCGAGATGAGTGCAATAGTGTGGTAGTTTGAGCATTCTTTGGCATTGTCCTTCATTGGGATTGGAATGAAAACTGAACTTTTCCAGTCCTGTGGCCACTGCTGAGTTTTCCAAATGTGCTGGCATATTGAGTGCAGCACTTTCACAGCATCATCTTTTAGGATTTGAAATAGCTGTCGTAGAATTCTATAGCCTCCGCTAGCTTTGCTCATAGTAATGCTTCCTAAGGCCCACTTGACACTGCAGGATGCCTGGCTCTAGGTGAGTGGTCACACCATCATGATTATCTGTGTCATTAAGGCCTTTTTTGATTGTTTAGTTCTTCTGTGTATTCTCACCACCTCTTCTTAATATCTTCTCCTTCCGTAAGGTCCATAATGTTTCTGTCCTTTATTGTGCCCATGTGCACATGAAATGTTCCCTTGGTATCTCTAATTTTCTTGAAGAGATCTCTAGTCTTTCCCATTCTATTGTTTTCCTCTATTTCTTTTCATTGATCAATGAGGAAGACTTAAAGCTTTCCTATCTCTCCTTGCTATTCTTTGGAACTCTGCAATGAGATGGATATATCTTTCTTTTTCTCCTTTGCCTTTCACTTCTTTTCTTTTCTCAGCTATTTGTAAGTCCTCCTCAGACAACCATTTTGCCTTTTTGCATTTCTTTTTCTTGGGGATGGTTTTGATTGCTGTCTCCCAGACAATGTTATGAACCTCCAACCATTGTTTTTTAGGCACTCTATCTATCAGATCTAATCCCTTAAATCTATTTGTCACTTTCAATGTGTAAGTGTAAGGGATTTGATTTAAATCATACCTGAATGGTCTAGTGGTGTTCACTACTTTCTCCAATGTAAGTCTGAATTTGGCAATAAGAAGTTCATGATCTGAGACACAGTCAGCTCCTGGTCTTGTTTCTGCTGACTGTATAGAGCTTCTCCATCTTTGGCTGCAAAGAATATAATCAATCTGATTTCGGTGTTGACCATCTGTTGATGTCCATGTGTAGAGTCTTCTCTTGTGTTGTTGGAAGAGGGTGTTTGTTATGACCCCAGTGCTTTCTCTTGGCTAAACTCTCTTAGCCTTTGCCCTGCTTCATTCTGTACTCCAAGGCCAAATTTGCCTGTTACTCCAGGTATCTCTCGACTTCCTACTTTTGCATTCCAGTCCCCTATGATGAAAAGGAAACCTTTTTTTTGGTCTTAGTTGTAGAAGGTCTTGTAGGTCTTCATAGAACCATTCAACTTCAGCTTCTTTGGAATTAGTGGATGGGCATAGACTTGGATTATTGTGATATTGAATGGTTTGCCTTGAAAATGAACAGAGATCATTATGTCATTCTTGAGATTGCACCCAAGTACTGTGTTTTGGACTCTTGTTGATTATGAGGACTTCTCCATTTCTTCTAAGGGAGTCTTGCCCACAGTAGTAGAGATATTGGTCATCTGAGTTCAGTTCGCCCATTCCAGTCTGTTTTAGCTCACTGATTCCTAAAACGTCGACGTTCACTCTCCCGATCTCCTGTTTGACCACTTCCAATGCACCTTCATTCATGGACCTAACATTCCAGGTTCCTATGCAATATTGCTCTTTACAGCATCAGACTTTACTTCTATCACCAGTTGCATCCACAACTGGGTGTTGTATTTGCTTTGGTTCAGACTCTTCATTCTTTCTGAGCTATTTCTTCACACTTCTCCAGTAGCATATTGGCCACCTACTGACTGGGGAGTTCACCTTTCACTGTCCTATCTTTTTGCCTTTTCATACTGTTCTTGGGGTTCTCAAGGCAAGAATATTGAAGTGGCTTGCCTTTCCCTTCTCCAGTTGACCACATTTTGCCAGAACTCTCCACCAAGACCCCTCTGTCTTGGGTGGCCCTACACAGCATGGCTCATAGTTTCATTGAGTTAGAAAAGGCTGTGATCCAAGTGATCAGTTTGATTAGTTTTCTGTCATTGTGGTTTTCATTCTGTCTGCCCTCTGATGGGTAGGGATAGAAGCTTGTGGAAGCTTCCTGAATGGAGGTGCTGGCTGTGGCAGAATCTGGGTCTTGCTCTGATGGGTGGGGCCATGCTCCGTAAATCTTTAATCCAATTTTCTCTTGATGGGTGGGGCTGTGTTCCCTCCCTGTAGTTTGTCCTGAGGCCAAAGTAAGGTAGGGGTAATGGCAATAAAGGCAATGTCCTTCCAATGGACTGTGCTAGGACTGGTGTATCCAGTGCCCCGACCCCGTGGCATGCCACGGTCGACCCACGCCTCTGCTGGAGCCTCCTGGACACTCACAGACCAGTCTGGCTCAGTCTCTTGTGGGGTCACTGCTCTGTTCTCCTGGGTCCTGGTGTGCACAAGGTTTTGTTTGTGTCCTCCAAGAGTCCGTTTCGCCAGTCCTGGGGAAGTTCTGTAATCACATCCCACTGGCCTCCAAAGTCAAATTCCCTGGGGGGTGGGTCTCAGTTCCTTTGCCAGATCTCCAGGTTGGGAAATTTGCTATGGGCCCTAGAACTTCCATAACAGTGTGTGAATTTCTTTGGTAGAATTGTTCTAGCTTGTGGGTTGTCTGCTCAGTGGCTCTAGGTTGGGCTCACATGCAGTGTCTTCCAGGTCTGCAGTAGCAAGAGCCCCTGTCCCCGCGGCAGGCGGCTGCTGACCCGTGCCTCCGCAGGAGACACTCAAATGCAGGTCTCACTCTGTCGGTGTGGGGTCCTGCGTCCTGCTGTGCACAAGGTTTTTATTGAGCCCTCTGAGCATCTCTGGAGCAGATGGGTTTGATTTTATATGTGATTTTTCCCCTCCTACCATTTTGTTGGGCCTTCTCCTTTGCGCTTGGACGTGGAGTATCTTTCTTTGGTGGGATCCAACCTTCTGCTGTGGATGGTTGTCCAGCAGTTAGTTTCAGTTTTGGAGTTCTCACAGGAGAAGATGAGTGCACATCCTTCTACTCTGCCATCTGATCATAGACAGCAGACATTACAGAAAAGTTACCTGACTTATAGTTTATACTGCCACAGACAAGTGATGACAATGCAGTGCAAACACCAAAGCATTACAGGTTTCTTGGGACTGGTGATCAAAGCACCACACCCATCCTGAGATGAGAAGGGAAGTCTTTCTAAATGAAGTACGCTGAGACTGGAAAAGTGAATAGACCAGGAAGGAGTGAACACCACGTTCAAGGGCCCAGGAATAAGAGAGACTATGGTGTAAATTCAGATCTAACAGCAGAATGAAATGACAGAAGCTCAATATGGGATGAGAGACTTTGATTAGAGCCTAATGTATAGGCAGGGAGAGGAGGAGAGTTCTGGAGAAAAGGTGTTCAAGGCAGAAAGTCCAGTACATGCAGTCTCAGAGAAAAAGGAAAACCAGAATGAAACAGTTGACTACGACTGGCAAAGTATGAAGGATAATGATGAGCAATGAGGTTGGAGTCAGAACCAGACCACAGAGGGCCGTGCAAATTTTGTTAAAAGGCTTGAACTCTATTTTAAAAGCTTATCTGTATTCTCCAGAGAAACAGACCCATTAGGGAGTGTATACAGTTGACCTTTGAATTACACAGGTTTGAATTCTGTGAGTCCACTTACATGCAGTTTTTTTTTTTTTTTTTTTCTTCAAAAGTAAATACTGCATCATCCATGATTGTTTGACTCTCCAGATGCGGAAGATACAGAGGAATCATATATACATGGGGCTGACTACAATTTATACACAGAATTATGAAGCAATTTATTATGAAGCAATAGGTAAATGGATGGGGAAGGTGATGGCACCCCACTCCAGTATTCTTGCCTGGAGAATCCCATGGATGGAGGAGCCTGGTAAGCTGCAGTCCATGGGGTCGCTAAGAGTTGGACACGACTGAGTGACTTCACTTTCACTTTTCACTTTCATGCATTGGAGAAGGAAATGGTAACCCACTCCAGTGTTCTTGCCTGGAGAATCCCAGGGATGGGGGAGTCTGGTGGTCTATGGGGTCTCACAGAGTCGGGCCTGACTGAAGTGACTTAGCAACAGCGGTAGTAGGTAAATGGAACAGAATCAAACTTTGAACTCCTGGCTCACCAAATAAAACACACAGCAAGTATTTTAAAATGCACATATATAAAATTACCAATGTAAGCATATTTATGCTATTCTGATCATGGTGAAAAAAGTCAGTTTCTTAGATGGCTGTCATACTCAAGAAGGTTATAACATATCTTCAGACATCAGCAGAAGCAGATACAGGGATCAAATGATGTTCTTTTCTTTCCTTTTCTATTTTATTTTATTTTTTTTTGAGAGTCCAGGATAATAATAATAAAAAGAACAAAGGTTTTATTCTCTGGAGAACCTGCCTGCACCAGCCAGTGTGATCCTGTTAGTTGGAATCCGTCTTAGTTCACAGTTATTTTCTCTGGCTGTGGAATGTGAGGCACATGGTCATAGTGGGAATAAAGTGTCAGTTCCACTTTCCAGCAAACACAGGCTTTTCTGATCAGGCCATTTGTTGTGGCACACATCCACAAGCTGTTTAGCAGAAGATCATTTCATAAAACACAATCAGTCATCCTCATACATGCCTGTAAAAGCAGTGTACTATAGCAGTGGAGCAGGGGACAGAATCACCTGGTAGGCTTGTTAAAAATTCAGATGATGACCACACGGCAGATTTTCCAATTCACTTGATCTGGGGTGGGGTCTAAAAAAATCTTCACTTCTTTTTTTTTAAAGAGTCATATGGTTCAAATTGGTTTATATATACATTTCATTTTTTTTAATCCAGTCATTTACCAATTAACATTTAGTTAGCTTCCATGTTTACTATGAATAATGCTTCCATGAAAAGATATATCTTCCAGATATATCTATATATATATAGATATATATATCTCCAGATATATCATTTTCTTCAGATATTACCCAAGACTGAAATTTCTGGATCTTATGGCATTTCTATTTTTAATTAATATTACTCTTTCTGTTTTTAATTTTATTTGCAAACTATTTTCCATACTGGCTGTGTCAATTTCCACTCCCACCCAGAGTACACACAGATTTCTTTTCTTCACAGCTTGTTAGCTCTGGTCTTCTCTTGTCTTTTTTGAAATAACCATTCTAACAGCTATGAGGTGATAGCTCATCATAGTTTTAATTTGCCTTTCTCTAATGGTTAGTGAGAGCTTCCCAGGTGGTGCTAGTGGTCAAGAACATGCCTCTGAGTACAGGAGACATAAGAGACACAGGTTTGATCCCTGGGTTGGGAAGATCCTCTGGAGGAGGGCATGGGAACCCACTCCAGCATTCTTGCTTGGAGAATCCGTGGGCAGAGTAGCCTGGTGGGCTAAAGTCTATAGGGTCACAAAGAGTTGTATACAACTGAAGTGACTTAGCATGACGATTATTGATGCTGAGGATCTTTTGATGTACCTGTTAGCCATTTGAATAGCTTCTTTGGAAAAATGTCTTTCCAGGTTTTTGCCTATTTTTAAAAATTAGATTATTTAGTTTTGTGTTTTTGAGTTGTGTGAATTCCTTTATCTATTTTATATTATATATTTTGTGTATTAATCTCTTACCACATATGTGATTTGCAAATATTTCCCCCCATTCCATAAGTTACCTTTTATATTTGTTGATTGTTTCTTTTGTTGTGCAGTAACTCTTTAGTCTGGCATACTCACACTTGTTTGTTTGTTTTTATTTTGCTGCTTTTTCTTTCAGTGTCATAGCCAAAAATTCATTGCCAATACCAGTGTCAAGGAGACTTTTCTCTCTAAGCTTTCTTCTAGGAGTTTTATGGTTTCAAGTCTAACATTGAAACCTTTAGACCATTTTGAGATGTTGTGAGTGATCTAAGATAGGTGTCTAATTTCATTCTTTTGCACACAACTATCTTGTTTTCCCAGCACCATTTATTAAAGAACCAATTGTTTACAATGAGTATGCTTGCCTCCTTTGTCAAATAATAGCTGACTACATTAGTGTGGTTTTATTTCTGGCTCTCAATTCCCCTCTATTGATTGATGTGTGTATTTTTATGCCAATACCACACTATTTTGATTACTATAGCTTTGTAATATAGTTTGAAATCAGGGGATGTGATGCCTCCTGCTTTGGTCTTCTGAGGATTGCTTTGGTTCTTTTGTAATTTCACATGAATTTTAAGATTTTTTTTTCTATTTTTAGAAAAATGCCACTGGAATCTTGATGAAGTTTATATAAAATCCTTGGAAGGAAAGTTATGGCCACCCTAGACAGCATATTGAAAAGCAGAGACATTACTTTGTCAACAAAGGTCCGTCTAGTCAAGGCTATGGTTTTTCCAGTGGTCATGTATGGATGTGAGAGTTGGACTATAAAGGAAGCTAAGCTCCGAAGAATTGACGCTTTTGAACTGTGGTGTTGGAGAAGACTCTTGAGAGTCCCTTGGACTGCAAGGAGATCCAACTAGTCCATCCTGAAGGAGATCAGTCCTGGGTGTTCATTGGAAGGACTGAGGCTGAAGCTGAAACTCCAGTACTTTGGCCACGTGATGCGAAGAGCTGACTCATTTGAAAAGACCCTGATGCTGGGAAAGATTGACGGTGGCAGGAGAAGGGGACGACAGAGGATGAGATGGTTGGATGGCATCACCGACTCGATGGACATGGGTTTGGGTGGACTCCGGGAGTTTGTGATGGACAGGGAGGGCTGGCATGCTGCGGTTCATGGGGTCGCAAAGAGTCAGACACGAGTGAGCGAGTGAGCTGAACTGATAGATGGCATTGGTTAGTATGAACAATTTAATCATATTAATTCTTCCAATTCAGGAACACAGGATATCTTTCCATTCGTTGTATCTTCAATTTCAGTCATTAACATCTTATAGTTTTTAGAGTACAGGTCGTTTACCTCCTTTGTTAAATTTATTTCTAAGTGTTTTGTCATTTTTTGATGCTATTGTAAATGGCATTGTTTTCTTTCTTTATTCTATAGAATTCATTGTTAGTGTGTAGAAACACAGCTCTTTTTATGTTGACTTTTGTGTCCTGTAACTTTAATGAATTCATTAGTTGTTCAAACAGTTTTTTGGTGGTCTTTAGGATTTATATATATATATATATATATATGAAAACATTGTCTACAAAAAGAGACAATTTTACTTCTTTTATTCTGATTTGGATGTTTCTTGTTTCTTGCCTGATTGTATTATGTTAAATGGAAGTAAGGAAAGTGGGCAATTTTGTTCTTGATCCTAGAAAAAGCTTGCAGTTTTCACCACTAAGTATGATGTTAGTTGCAAGCTTGTCAAAGTTGGCCTTGATCACGTTGAGGTATGTTCCCTCTATACCCAATTTGTTGAGAGTGTGTATCATGAATGGATGTTGAATTTTGTCAAATGATTTTTCTGTGTTTATTGAGAAGATCATAAGTTTTTAATCTTTCATTCAATTCATGTGATGTTTCACACTTTTTGATTTGTGTATATTAAACCATCCTTACATCCCAGGGAAGAATCTGACTTGATTATGCTGGGTGGTTCTTTTAATATGCTTTGATTTAGGTTTTTCTAGCAGTGTATTGAGAATTTTTGCATCTATATTCACTGACCTATAGTTTTCTTTTCTTTGAGCGTCCTTATCTAGCTTTAGTGTCAGGGTAATGCTGGTCTCATAAGATAAGTTTAAGCATGTTCCTACCTCTTTAAATTTTTGGAAGCACTTGATAAGGATTGGTATTAATTCTTTTTTAAATACTTGGTGAAAACAATCAGTGAGAAGCCCATCAGGTCCTGGTCTTTTCTTTGTTGGAATATTTTAGATTATTGATCCAATTTGCTTAATCATTATCGATCTGGTGAGATTTTTTATTTCTCCATGATTTAGTCTTAGTAGGTTTTATGTTTCTAGGAATTTATCCATTTCTTCTAGGTTGTCAAATTTATTGCATATAATTGTTCATAGTATTCTCTTATGCCCCTTTATATTTCTGTGGCATCAACTGTAATATCTCCTCTTTCAGTTGTAATTTTATTTATTTGATTCTTCTTTCTTGTTTTTGGTTAGTTTAGCTCAAGGTTTATCAATTTTTTTTTCAAATAATCAACTCAGTTTTGTTATTTTTTTCTATTGTATTCCTGTTAGCTATTTCACTTGAGATATAAAGTTAGGTTTTTAAATTTGAGATCTTTCTTCTTCCCTGATACATGCATTCATTACTGAAAAGTTAGCCCTTAGAACATCTTTGGCTATATCTTGTAAGTTTTGGTATTTTGTCTTTCTATTATCATTTGTCTCAAGACATTTTTAAATTTCCCTTTTGATTTTGTCTTCTATCCATTTGTTGTTCAATGTGTGTTATTTAATTGCTATGCATTTTTTAATTTTCTAGCTTTCCTCCTGTTATAAAATCTGTGTTTCTAACAAGCCCCCAGGTTAGTCTGCTGCTGTTGTTCCAGAGCTCACACTTTGAAAAAGACTATTTTATAGGATGGTAATTAAGTGGTGTTGCTGCTAAAGCTACAGATCATGTGGGTTTGAATCCTGGGTCTGCCACTTACTCTTCTTCTGACATTGTGCCTATACTTACTTGCGGCAAGGTAGAGACAGTAAGTTGGACTGTGAAGAAAGCTGAGTGCTGAAGAATTGATGCTTTTGAACTGTGGTGTTGGAGAAGACTCTTGAGGGTTCCTTGGACTGCAAGGAGATCCAACCAGTCCATCCTAAAGCAGATCAGTCCTGGGTGCTCATTGGAAGGACTGATGCTGAAGCTGAAACTCTAATACGTTGGCCACCTGATGTGAAGAGTTGACTCATTGGAAAAGATCCTAATGCTGGGAGGTATTGGGGGCAGGAGGAGAAGGGGACAACAGAAGATGAGATGGCTGGATGGCATCACCGACTCAATGGACATGTGTTTGAGTAAACTCCGGGAGTTTGTGATGGATAGGGAGGCCTGGCATGCTGTAGTTCATGGGGTCACAAAGAGTCGGACACGACTGAGTGACTGAACTGAACTGAACTGAACTGAGAGACAGTAAGAATTAACTCTGTTATGAAGTTGTTGAGAATACTGAACAAGAAAACACTTGTAAAGCATTCAAAATAAATCCTGGCATATAACAAGCACCCAATAAGTGCATCTTTCCTTATTGACAAACTATTTTACTCAAATTTAGGCTTTAGAAGTTATTGTGCTGCGCTTAGTCATTCGGTCATGTCTGACTCTTTGCGACCCCACAGACTGTAGCCCGCCAGGCTCCTCTGTCCATGGGATTCTCCAGGCAAGAATACTGGAGTGGGTTGCCATGCCCTCCTCCAGGGAATCTTCCCAACCCAGGGACTGAACCCAGGTTTCCCACATTGCAGGCAGATTCTTTACCAACTGAGCCACCAAGGAAGCCCTTAAAAGTTGTTACCTATTAATAACAATTAGTGTGGACATATTCAAATTTATGCCATTTTCTTTTATGGTGTTTTAAAATTTTTTTCTCTGCCTTCTTTTTTGACCTTCCCTTGTTCTTGGTTTTCCTTTCAGATTGTATAACACAGTTAAAACATATTCCAGATCAGTTCAGTATTTAGCTTGCTCTCTTTGATCATTTCAAGAACAACCAAGCCCCATAGAACTGTGACTGATCATCTGCTTAAAGGACATTATCTAATTTGCCATTTTTACATTTTAGTATATTTCCTTATTACATATGAAAGACTTCATTAGTCACTTTTTCTAAAAGGAATGCAAGAACAAAAATTTTTTAAAAAATAATTTTATAGGCTTAAAGTTTACTTGCTACTGCCTAAAAGAAGTGTTGTCAAGAGGAAATGTCAGCAGAAGCAAGAAATGTTTACATAGTAGAACTGACTCTTAGAATTCTTACAACTGCAGAGAATGTTTTATTTTGGCTGACAAGGCAATCAAATATTTTCCAAATGGTTTTACTCCTTACCCTGAGCATTGCCAGTGGTGATGTGTGCACCCACTTAACAATCATTTGCCCTCAACAATCTGGTTTCTGTTTAGATACATTTGTGCTACCCCTTTACCGTGTTTTGTTTTTCAGAGGTTTTGCCCATGAAATACCCCATGTCACCATAAATCACAAATGGAGCTTATTTAAAGTTCAGCTGCCTTGGCTGATCTTGACGAATGCTGAAGTTGAAGCTCCAGTACATTGGATACCTGATGTGAAGTAGTGACTCTTTGGAAAAGATTGAGGGCAGGAGGAGAAGACGGTGACAGAGGATGAGATTGTTGGATGGCATCATCGACTCAATGGACATTAATTTGAGCAAACCACAGGAGACAGTGGAGGACAGGGAAGCCTGGCATGCTGTAGTCCATGGAGTCACAAAGGGTTGGACGTGACTGAGCAACTGAACAACAATGAAGCTGATCTTAGCAAAGCCACTCACTCAGTTCAGCTCAGTCACTCAGTCGTGTCCGACTCTTTGTGACCCCATAGACTGAAGCACGCCAGGCCTCCCTGTCCATCACCAGCTCCCAGAGCTTGCTCAAACCCATGTCCATTGAGTCGGTGATGCCATCCAATCATCTCATCCTCTGTCCTCCCCTTCTCTTCCTGCCATCATTCTTTCCCAGCATTAGGATCTTTTCCAATGAGTCATTCTTCGAATCCGGTGGCCAAAGTATCAGAGTTTCAGTTTTAGCATCAATCCTTTCAATGAATATTCAAGATTGATTTCCTTTAGGATTCCAACAAACTGTGGAAAATTCTTAAATAGATGGGAATACCAGAGCACCTTACCTGCCTCCTAAAAAATCTGTATGCAGGTCAAGAAGCAACAGGTAGAACTGGACATGGAACAACAGACTGGTTCCAAATTGGGAAAGGAGTACGTCAAGGCTGTATATTGTCACCCTGTTTATTTAACTTCTATGCAGAGTACATCATGAGAAGTGCTGGGCTGGATGAAGCACAAGCTGGAATCAAGATTGCCAGGAAAAATATCAATAACCTCAGATACGCAGATGACACCACCCTTATGGCAGAAAGGGAAAAACTAAAGAGCAACTCACTGTATCCTTATTTAACTTTTCAGATTAACTCTGTCAAAACTGCCCCTTTCTGACAAGTTGAAGGCTGATGAACATTTTAACATTCGGCTCTGGAGGAAAACAGCAGTGACAACCAACACTGATTTGCAGTACCAATTTTGCCAATGTAAACACTCCCACAGTGACCAATTGCAAGCTTCCGACATGGCATCAGTGGATGCGAAGGCAAGAAACGACGTCAACAATTGGCTCTTATGAGTGAGCTTGTGTGAGCTAACACCAACACACCACTGATCCTAACACACACACACACATTTCAATACCATGATCACAGCAGGCGAGCTAAATTCCATGACTACAATAGCACTTTGTGAGCACAAATTCCCCCTTGCCTTTGGTTATGCTGTGAATACTGCCAAAGATACCCACCGATGTGTTTATCTAGCGAATTCCTACTTAACCCCTAAGGTCCAGGAAAAATGTTAAGTCTTCCTAATTTCGCTATTTCCCTCTAAGAGAAAAGTTAATTATCCCTTTCCTCTTTTTATAAAACATTTTTTATTGCATATTTTTAAGGTATACTTGGTGTTCTGATACACACATACATTGGGAAAAGATCACCATCCATCACTTACACATAGTTTTCACTGTGTGTATACGTGTGGTGAAAATATTTAAGATCTGTGCTCTTAGCGAATTTCAAGTATATAACGCAGCATTAATTATCATCTCCACACTGTGCATTAGATCTCCAGAACTCACTCATCCTGCATAACTGAAACTTCGTACCCTTGACACGTCTCCTAACTTCCTCCTCCCACACCCTGGCAGTCTCCATGTTACTCTGCTTTTATGAATTTGACTATTTTAGGTTTCACATATAAGTGAGATCATGCAATATTTGCCTTTTTGTGTCTTGTTTAATTACTCTTTATTCTGTGTTCACTTTGGTAATGCTTTAATTTAACACTACCACATTGCCTATGTGTGTATGCATTTGTGTATGCCTTGCACAGTTCCTGGCACCTATAAATATTCAGTACATTTATATTATATATCAAGAAAGATGCTCCAAGTAAACAGAAGTCCATGATTTAAAAAAGAAAAAATTTCAAATGACAAAATCAAGGGGAAGAGCTTAAAACCTATTAAAAAATACATTACAACCCTTTGAAGGTAAGAATATTCAAGGAAGATAATCAATCACATAGTGTTTTTATATATAATGTTTAAATATTTTAAGCATATTCCTTTACTTAATTCTTACTACATTTCAAAAAAAAAAAAGGCTAAAAATCTAAAATTCACAGAGGTAAAGTAATCTGCCCCCTAAATCAGCAACCTAATTATTAACAGAGTTAAGACTTTAAATTTTTCCAATCTGCCTTTTCTACTGAAATATGAAGTCAATTTACTCTATACCCAAATGCACTATAAGCTTCCTACAGCAAGGTGCACTCAGCAATCACAATAAATATTACTGACTTTACCAGCCCAAGCCTGGTGAAAAAGTAATTCAGCACTTAATTCATTTTAGTCTTTTACTTCATTTTAGTCTTTCAAGTTTTGATAAACTCACATGGAACTATGACTTGAAAAGCATGTTAAAATTATAAAGGGTATAATTTTCTAATTCAGTGAGTGCTCAGTTGTGTCTGACTCTTGCGACCCCGTGGACTCAGCTCCTCTGTCCATGGGTCTTCCAGGTAAGCATATTGGAGTGGGCTGCCGTTTCCCACTCTAAGGGATCTTCCCGGCCCGGGGATTGAACCCACATCTCCTGCGTCTCCTGCACTGGCAGGCGGGTTCTTCACTGATGTGCCACATGGGATACAATACCGACTCAGCCCTTCATCGCTGCATGTTGAGTGCCCACTGTGAAATAGCATGTGCTGTCTGCCTAATGTGTGCCAGGCACTGTGCTGAACACTTTGCATATATTATCTCTTTACTCTTATAGATGTTTAAGGCAGGTACTACCGTCCTGTACATTTTTTAGATAAGGCTTGAAAGTGAAAGTCGCTCAGTCGTGTCCGACTCTTTGAGACTCCATGGACTATACAGTCCATGGAATTCTCCAGACCAGAATACTGGAGTGGGTAACCTATCCCTTCTCCAGGGGATCTTCCCAACCCAGGGATCGAACCCAGGTCTTTTGCACAGCAGCCAGATTCTTTACCAGCTGAGCCACCAAGGAAGCTCAGATAAGGCTTGGCAGGTTAAAATAACTTGACCAAGGGCTGACAGCTGCAATGTTTGTCTCAAGTCTGATACCTCCACTCTTAACCACCATGAAAGGCTGCTCTCTTTCTGTTGTAGAAATAAATCTATTGAAGACTCTTGGCATCAACAGCAGCAAATACTCTTTTTGGTATCAGGGATTTAAGAGTCAGAGAGCTAGTCCCTGACTTGAAAAGAGCTGTAGGTTGCTCAGCAAGACAGATATTGGCATAAATATATTTAGATAAAGACACTTTTGTATTTATGCATGTTTCAGAAATTCATAAAATATGGGACTTATTGGCAACTAAAGCAGAACAAATAAAGTAAGACTGGTAGCCCAGATGGTTAAGAGTCTGCCTGCAATGTGGGGTTTGATCCCTGGGTCTGGAAGATCCCCTGGAGAGGGAAATGACAAACCACTCTAGTATTGTTGTCTGGAGAATCCCATGGGCTACAGTTCATGGGGTCACAGAATCAGACAAGACTGAGTGAGTTTCACTTTCAAAGCAGAAAAACAAGTGTCAAATTTGGTGGGCACCAAAGGATGAGCAAGAAGAAAGAATGGGAGGAAAGTGTTACAATGAAGGAAAAATATCACACCTGGAGACAAGAATGCAAGGTAATAATATGTCCCGTGTGCATGCTAAGTTGCTTCAGTCATGTCTGACTCTTTGTGACCCTATAGACTGTATTCCACCAGCTTCCTCTGTCCCTGGGATTCTCCAGGCAAGAGAACTGGAGTGGGCTTCCATGCCCTCCTCCAGGGGATCTTCCCAATGCAGGGATCAACTTCAATAATTAGGATCATTGTACATGGATGTTTAGAGAATAAGGTTAGGATCAAATAGAAGAGGGTCTTGAATATAAGGGAAAGGAAATTGAACCTTATCCTTTAAACATTATATATAGAAGAGAGATTAGCTGACCCCAAAATGGTATTATAAATATAATTTCTCTGGTATAAATTTGTCAGACAGATTGGTGAGGGAGGAGGTCTATAATCTGGATCTAGGTGCTGAAGGCTTCCTTGAGGGCTCGGTGGTAAAGAATCTGCCTGTGATGCAGGAGACACAGGAGATGCAGGGTTCGATGGATCCCTGAGCCGAGAAGATCCCCTGGAGGAGGGCGTGGCAACCACTCCAGAGTTCTTGCCTGGAGAAGTCCGTGGCCAGAGGAGCCTGGTGGGCTACAGTTCATGCGATCTCAAGAGTCAGACATGACCGAAGACAGGCATGCTGAAGATTGGCGATGGAATTGTGGTGGGAAATGCAGTTAAAAAAAATAAATAAAAAATAACATGCTATACAAGTCATCAAGAGGGAAGACTCAAAATTATTTCATAGGTTTGGATAAAGAAGCTCTAGAATTTGTAGCCACAATATCTAGGTGAAAAATAAGAGTGCATGGGAAAGATATACCAGTTTGTGAATATGGACAAGACCTTTGTTTGAAGATACTCTAAGTGTGATATGGTAGAAAAACCTACAAGTATAAACAACCAGTAGCCAGCCAGAGAATTATGTGGAAATGAAATGTAGGTGAGTGTTCTAGACCTATAGTGAGAGGCTTATCCATCTAGAGTTAATAAAGTTTCAGTGGAGGAATATATCTTGACTCAATACAACTACAGAAAAGTAAGATTTAAATGTTTGAGTAAGTTGACGTTGAGGGGATGGGAAGGGAAATGCTACCAATAAAGGGGAGATGAAGAAACGTCAGCAAGTGTCGAGGATGGCAGAATGAAAACAGGTGTTGAACCCTCTACTGACCAGCCATGCTGAGGGTTCAACAGAGTCCAAATAGGACAAGAACTGAACAAGACTCTTGCTTTTCACAACTGGTTAAAGGATTCGTGGAGAGTCCTGAAACAATGAGACATACAGAAATTGCATTGCTTTGAGTTAAGGACAGTGAAGAAATGAAGACAGGAAATAAAGACCTACTTCAGAGTGAGCTAAGAGAGGAAGCAGCCGGATGTGGGAAATGCTCGTGTCAAGACAGAGGAGACTTGGATAAAGCAGAGGAAGAAGACCCAAGAGTGGAGGAAGGACAGACAAAGGAAAGACAGAGGGGAAAATATCCTTGAGAAAGCAAGAGGCGATGATGAAGTCCAGGGAACAGTTGGAGGAACTAACAGTAGACTGGAAGATAACCCCCTTTCCCTTCCCGGGGGAGTCCAGAGAAAGGAGGCGGGGCAGAGAAAGGTCTGTGCCATGCAGGGGCAGGGAGGGCTCCTAGGGGAAAATGTCTTTGATAATCTACTTGCATCCAGACCCAGTCTGCCTGCCAAGTTGTCACAATCATTGTTTAATGGAAAGGCTTCCCCTAAAGGGAGCAGGTGTGGTTGGAACCAGTTCAAGTGTGAAGGAGCTGGCGCTTCCTCTGGCAGCCTCCCACCTTTCTTCTCATCTTTTTTTTTTTTTTACCTCATCCTGCAGGTGTCCAGTGGCCCCCCAACTGGGGAGCTGCACCCAGATCTGCTCCCTGGGGACAATTCTCAAGACTGTATTAATTAAAAATATAGGTCATTGTTCATGCCTGTCTAGCAAGAGATTTTTTTGACAAAATACTAGATGACCTAGCAGCTGACATGTTATTTCTTCACCCATGTATTGTTTCCACCAAAAGACTTTTTTCAAGACCTTTGTCCAAAGAAATGAGTAGAGGAGGGACTTCCCTGGTGGTTGGAGAATCCTCCTTGCAATGCAAGGGACAAAGGTTCCATCCCTGGTCAGGGAACTACATTCCCACATGCTGTGGGGCATCCAAGTCTGCATGTCTCAGTGACTGAGCTCACGCCCCACAACTAGAGTCTGTGCACCGTGGCAAAAGGTCCCTCAGGACACAATGCAGATCCCTCTTGCTGCAGTACAGACTCTGACTGCTGCAGCTGAGACCGTACACTGTCGAAAGAGTCAATCAATCTATAAACAACAACAACAACAAAAACCCACAAAGGAATGAGTAGAGTTTAAAGTGCTGAAGTAGCGCACTTGGGGATGTTTCTTGACAGAGGATGAGATGGCTGGATGGCATCACCGACTCGACGGACGTGAGTTTGAGTAAACTCTGGGAGTTGGTGATGGACAGGGAGGCCTGGCGTGCTGCGGTCCATGGGATTGCAAACAGTCGGACACGACTGAGTGACTGAACTGAACTGAACTAATCCTGACAATGGTCCCTTCAAAACTGTATTATCTAGACTACAGAGGGGTGGTTAAATACAGGTAGACAGCAAGGTATGGTAATAAAGACTTGTCTGATGCCACCAGTGTTGACTAAATAACAGCCAGTGTTATTCATAATAATGAGTGTTATAAATTATTGCCATAAGTTTTTTTTTCCTCTGAAGTCTGCTTTATGAGAGGAAATGAACGGGAAATTTCAAGTGGGAGTGGGGCTGCTTTTGGTAGTTGGTTTTCTCCAGAGAAACAAAAGCAATAAAATAGAGAGATGGATAGATGATAAACTGATTATTTATTTACTTCAGGTGGCTTAGTGGTAAAGAATTCACCTCCCAATCCAGGAGACGCAGGAGACACAGGTTTGATCCCTGGGTCAGGAAGATCCCCTGGAGAAGAAAATTGCAACCCCCTCCAGTATTCTTTCCTGGAAAATTCCATGGTCAGAGGAACCAGGTGGGCTAGAGTCTGGGGACGTCGCAACGAGTAGGATGTGATTGAGTGAGCATGCACGCAGTTATTGCATAGGGCTGGTACTTGGGCTGGAACTCTTACATGGAAGCCAGTGTTACAGTGGTAGGAAGATCTTCTTCATCTTTTTAGAAACCTCCTTTTTACTCTTAAAACTTTTCAACAGAGTGGGTGAGGCTCTCTCACATTATTGAGGAAAATCTCCCTTATTTAAGTTCAACTGATTATCTCTGTCAACCACAGCTACAAAGTACCTTCCCAGCTATACCTAGCATTTGATTGAATAACAAGCCTAGCTGACATGTAAAACACGTTACAGGAGGTAAGTAACGACGTGTAGGAATAAGGATGCTGTGGGTACAGTTTTAAACTGAAGGTTGTGTTGCCACACCTTCCACATCTGCTTTGCGTAAGTGGTGCTTGAGAGAAAGCCAGGACCAGAGGTTTCTGCAGCGGTTGGTTTCTCCACTGGAGAAACATGAAGGATTTGAAAAATTCAGTAGAAGCAGGAAATAAAGTAAGTTATTTAGGAGAAATGACCAGACTCCAAGAATCCCCATGGGGGACTTTAGTGTTCATAGGATGGTTTCAAACTATTTTTATTTAAGCAACTAAAAAACAATGACTCCACAATACTGGAAGATTTTAGGATACTCAGATAAATAACACAAGTTACACAGGAAGGAATGAATTTGATGAATGAAATAATGTTCCATCCATCTGCTGTATTTAATTCTTTTGTGTTGATTCTTTCCCTTTGCATATAAATTATTTCTTAAATTTAGGGTCTAAAACCAGCATTAATTGTCCTATTAATTTATTCAACTTGGCAGCCCTTCCTTAGTAAGACACACAGCTTATTAAGAGGAGAAAAAGCTAATATTGATTGTGTGCTTACTACAATGCCACGGTGGGTGTTGTTTTTGTTGTTTAGTTGCTAAGTCGTGACCAACTCTTTGTGACCCCATTGACTGCAGCACGCCAGGTTTCCCTGTCCCTCACCATCTCCCAGAGTCCTCTGCCACCCTCTTCTTTTGCCTTCAATCTTTCCTTCAAGCATCACGGTCTTTTCCAAAGAGTTGGTTCTTCATATCAGGTGGCCAAAGTATTGGAGCTTCAACTTCAGAATGAATAGTCAGGGTTGACCTTTAGGATTGACTGGTTTGGTCTCCTTGCAGTCCAAGGGACTCTCAAGAGTATTTTCCAGCACCACATGCCAAGGTATCTTACTAATTTTCTTACTCTCATTTTCCCCTCCAGAGAGCTCTTTTAAGTTAGATGTAATTATCAGGATTTTGCACATAAGGGAGCAGGATTAAAGAAGTTAGATTTGAAACCTATGATAAACAGAAGAGTTCAAAACAGATCTAGATCTCAAGATAGGGCCTCCAAGTCCAGACACTTGACCAATATGCTACAGTGCAATTTCAAGCAGTAAGAACACTGATTCTGGAGGAGTTCCTGTGTGCTTTTGCATGCCACCAACTTGTGTTAGGAGAACCTGGGATAGTCAGAAGAATGCTTTGGATTTCAAAAATTAAGGCAGGAACCCCACTTCAGATCAACTCTACAAACTCTACACTTATCAAGTATCTTTTGCTTTTCAGCACTCAAAAAACACATAAAAACATTGTTTTGAATGAGTCACTCCAGGTATCTTTTAGATAAATTAATGACTTCAATTTTTTTTTAATTAACATTTATGACCTAAAGGACTCGATGTGGTTTTTAGTTTGGCGATTAAGGTCCTAACAAAGTGCAGGGGACTCTCCATTTAAAACAAAGCTACTTCACTAATTGCCATAGTCAGGTTAAAATAGGATAAATGTTTTCTGAATAGGAAGACTGGGACAAACCAAACTAATTTTTAGAGTTCGTTTCATCTATAGAAGTCCAGCCACAAATCAGGTCCTATCCTTGCTGGGTTTCTTTATAAATGTAAGCAAGGAAGACATAAGCCTCAGCTTCCACTATCTTAGGTAGTACAATTCAAAAAGCAAAACGTAAAGAGTCTCCAAGTGTTATCAAATCTATTAAGTCCAAAATAGTTCATTGATGCCCAATTTCCAAGTGCTTAAATAATGCAACTGCATCTTAGCTTATGTGAAAATCAATGCAAAAGCATGAATCACCAGACAGTATGCAGGAGTCTTCCAAAGACAGTTTGTAATTAGCAGATGATTGATCCAAATAGACAGGACCCTGAAAGCTGGAGTGACCAGGCAGGTGAAAAGCCAGGGTCCCTGTCCTCTGTAATTGCTCATCACTACTCTGCTAGCTCTCAGCATTATATAAGGGACTTCCATCCAGGCTGGAATCTTGGCATTTCAGTTGGTCTCAGGGCAATAACTCAACTCTGGCACCAAAGAGAAATACGCATACTATGAAAGGGAACTCATTACACAACTAATATACGCTCCATTATAAGGCCAGCACTATTATCATTAATATTTCCCCATATCTTTTTTCCACCACACTGTATTCTGGTGACTCTTATATAAATCCAAGTGAAGATTGTAATTCATAGAATTACAGAATCTTGGAACCAAAAGGAAGCTAAGAGGTCATTTCGTCTAACCACTTCACATGCAGAGGCGATGAGACAATTTGTCTAGGGGTTATAGAGTGGTAGGTGTGAGGCTAGAATCATGTCTCATTCCCATCCATGCCTTTCCCACCGCATCTTACAGACTAATAGCACAAGAGGTTTAACCTGGTGGTCTACATCTTTTATCTTAAAGTGATTGATCTAACTATTAATAACACCATTTTCTAAAAAAAAAGATCTCATCTTTTCAAGAGAAAGCTCTGGTCAGGCCTGGATTCCAGCCATCAAACTGACATGCATTTGTAGTTTGTAGGCTAATAAAATTCCCATTTTCTTTGCTTCCATATTCAAATTGTTGTACAGATTCTACCTGAGGCTGACCATTCTACTGTTCACTAAGATCCAGTTTCCTTCATGGATAATTGTGCTTCATTATCTCTTTGAAGACAGGCAAGGTCATGATTACTTCCTGGTCCATCAGGGAGCTTGTTGATGGTAGGCAGAAATGACAAGTGTCACATTTTGGGCCAAATCACTTAATGGTTATTGTAAGACTCTGTACCTTGCCTGTCTTTCTAATCCAGACCACACGAATCAAAGCAGACTGTCCATCAGCCTGGTTCCTGTGTGACTCAGATGAGCAGAGCTGATCACGGCTGGGCAAGTCATGTGAACCACCGTGACTTGGGGAGCTATTTGTTACTGCAGAATCTCCAAGCCTATCCCGACTAACACATGAACACTCGATCATATCAGTCTTCTCTTGGTTTGTTACAGGATTTGAAAAAAACATACACACATATTCACAGTTGAGCTAGATAGAAAAATGTGGTGAATGATGCATGCTTGAGCAAGATAAGAACTTGTTCCTTTTTCTCTCTGCGTGCTTAGCTTGAAAGCACACTCAAACTTATTTATTCATCTACCGATTTTATTGCACAGTTTTGGAGACCTGCCTAGGCTACTGATAATTATTTACCTGGATTGTCATGACATATATAACAAGGGTCATTAACATTTGATTTTTGCTTGCGAGTATGATATTTCTTTAAAAATCAGTTTAAGTAGTGTTGAGAGTAAAACTAATT
The DNA here is from genome assembly GCF_019320065.1 of Cervus canadensis. Lineage (NCBI taxonomy): Eukaryota > Metazoa > Chordata > Mammalia > Artiodactyla > Cervidae > Cervus > Cervus canadensis. The sequence continues at coordinate 32,541,434 of NC_057392.1, read as the reverse complement.
GGGGGAGGGGGGTCTGAATGTAGAGCCAGCAATTCCACAATAGTTACCTGAGAAGACTATGGGGATAATTATTATTGAGTCAGTCAAATGTTCCAGCAGCCGGGTCACAGCAGGAATCAATGCACTCCTCTGTTTTCCGTATCAAGGGATCCTCTCAAAATCATCCACGTTTCTGAAGGGTGTAACTGCAGAGTGGCCTGAATTTAACACCAAAGGACCCTGGGTAGGCTTCCCTCATCACTTTGTTTCAACCCACATCTTTCTGTGAGAAGCAGATGGAGAGAGAACTTTTTAAAACTCCACTGCACTAGTAGAAAATGAAAATAGAAAGAAGGCTAAACACTTCTGTATCTCTCTCTTTTCTCCACCCCTAGCAATGGTAGGCTTTGCTACACTGGACAGATCCTGTCATTGGGGAACAATAGCAGGTGGCTAATGGATGCATGTTTATCAACTTTCTTTGACTTCGAACCTATTAATCACTGAGCCATTTATGAAGCAGTGGTCCCATCAGATCTCAGAGACCTGTGAACAGAAATCCTGGAGTTCCAGAACTTTTGCAGCAAAGCAGGAGCTTCCAGGAAACTGTGAATCCTCTAGAGTGTAGAACAGTGCACCTCAATGTGCGGTCCTCAGGCAGGCAGCGGGAACATCTCCTGGGAGTTTGTTAGCAATTCAAAGCCCAAGTGGGGCACTCCAGACCTACTGAGTCAGAATTCTTAGAGACGGGTCCGGGGACCTGTGTTTTTAACAAGATCTCCAACCAAAGTTGGAAAATCACTTGTGTAGAGTTTTTAATCAGCCTCCACGCATCTCTGCATTTCCACTTTCGTCTGGAACTCTGATAGCATGTATCTCCGGGGCCAGCAGACACCAGTGCACATTATTCAGCTGTTTTGATGCCTCTGTCCGATTAGACCCCGTTGATGGCAGTACTGATAGTGGCCTCGGCTTTGTGAGCTGAGGAGGTGCCAGGCAATTGCCTTTTCTTAGATAATTCCAAGATTAACGGGCTCGAGTGGCTCAGATTAGCAGCGATTCCCGCCCTGCAGCCAGCGCGAGAGGGAACACGCTGTCCTCACCGTGGGCCAAGGGGCTGGCTTCCCAGCCATCAGTTTGGGCAGGAGAGATGCTGATCAACATAAGTCACTGCCTGTTCCCAGATTGTCACCATTACCCAACCAGTGAGACATTCCGTGCTGGTGCTCAAGCGAGGCCCTGCCGGCCTGCCTGGCTCACGCTGTGAGTGGGCAACGGCCGCTGCAGCGATTGCAGAGGGCATTCTGTCCAAAGAGGAGCAGGCAGACAGGGGAAATCCTTGCCACCTGACTCTGGGAGAACTGTCAGTGCCGTAAAACGGTCCTTGACAGAGAGCAAGGGTGAGATGGGTTAGGATCTTCTCACGTTCCATGGAAGGTGCAGCTGGATCTTGAAGTACTTAAACTGTGTGTTTCCCAGCGGAGGTCCCAGTGCGGACCCCTGACCTTCCGGGGAGAGGGGCAGTGCAGGGAGAGATTTCCGTTGTTCTTTTCTTGCATTTCACTTTTAAACTGTCTGAATTTTTATTCTGTACTATTTGGAGCTAGTGTCAGTATATATAAGTTGCAGGCAGCCTTCAAAAGGAAATAGGTAAATATAATGAAGAGCTGTCTGCAGTAACAAAAATACCTGGCTGCGATTTCTACTCCAAAATCTACCAGAGGCGGGGATCACAATTCAGGTGAACACCAGATCGGATCTCCTTCTCTTAAAGAAAAGAACATTAATATATTTTCACATGATCATTCTTTGAAAAGAACGCTGCTCATTTTAAAACCCCTGGCAATAAGATAAAATAATATCTAAGTGTTCAAATAAATACACGTGACCCTCCTAAAATACACAACTCTGCCCACTTTTGTTCAAATGGCTTAATTCTGTCTAACCCCATCAGATGAGATTCTGAATGGCTGTACTAGAAACAATAGCAAAAAAATGTTTTGCTACAAAACTAGCAATGACAAAAGTCTGGTTTCCTCTCCAGCCTCTCAAAAAGAAAAAAAAAAAAAAAACGATCCCGGCTGCCCATTATAACACCTGCTGCTCACAATGAAAGCCAAAGCCCAGGAACTCATGCCCTTCCATCCAAATATCCAATCTTCCCGCAGAGAATTCAAGCTGTCCAGCCACACACCAGCTGCTTGCTTCGTCACTGCAGAAGGCTCAGCTTCCATCCCCTTCTCTCTCCTAATGTTTTTCCCCTCATTTCCCCTCTTCTCTGTCTTCCATGAACCAAGAGTCATTAACACAGTCTCAGAATTCCCCATGAACTCCTGAACCGAAATTCATGGTATTTCCAGCAAGGATTATCAGATTTTATCCTTCCCTTTTACCCTCTGCTTCTACACCAGAATGATACAAGCCAAACATTTCTAAAATGTGAGGCAGAAATGGCACATTCCGCTCAGCACTTAGGGTCAGTCATGATGCTTGGAACAGATGATTCATGGAAGGGGATGAGCTGGAACCCAACCTCACTCAACTTTCCAATTTTACCTTCACCCCATTTTCTTTTTTTTTTTTAATTTTTTTATTAGTTGGAGGCTAATTACTGCACAACATTTCAATGGGTTTTGTCATACATTGATATGAATCAGCCATAGATTTACACTTATTCCCCATCCCGATCCCCCCTCCCACCTCCCTCTCCACCCCATTCCTCTGGGTCTTCCCAGTGTACCAGGCCCGAGCACTTGTCTCATGCATCCCACCTGGGCTGGTGATCTGTTTCACCATAGATAGTATACATGCTGTTCTTTTGAAACATCCCACCCTCACCTTCTCCCACAGAGTTCAAAAGTCTGTTCTGTATTTCTGTGGTCTCTTTTTCTGTTTTGGCATATAGGGTTATCGTTACCATCTTTCTAAATTCCATATATATGTGTTAGTATGCTGTAATGTTCTTTATCTTTCTGGCTTTACTTCACTCTGTTTAATAAGGGGCTCCAGTTTCATCTCATTAGACTGGTTCAAATGAATTCTTTTTGATGGGCTGAGTAATATTCCATGGTGTATATGTACCACAGCTTCCTTATCCATTCATCTGCTGATGGGCATCTAGGTTGCTTCCATGTCCTGGCTATTATAAACAGTGCTGCGATGAACATTGGGGTGCACGTGTCTCTTTCAGATCTGGTTTCCTCAGTGTGTATGCCCAGAAGTGGGATTGCTGGGTCATATGGCAGTTCTATTTCCAGTTTTTTAAGAAATCTCCACACTGTTTTCCATAGGGCTGTACTAGTTTGCATTCCCACCAACAGTGTAAGAGGGTTCCCTTTTCTCCACACCCTCTCCAGCATTTATTGCTTGTAGACTTTTTGGATAGCAGCCATCCTGACTGGCGTGTAATGGTACCTCATTGTGGTTTGATTTGCATTTCTCTAATAATGAGTGATGTTGAGCACTTTTCATGTGTTTGTTAGGCATCTGTATGTCTTCTTTGGAGAAATGTCTGTTTAGTTCTCTGGCCCATTTTTTGATTGGGTCATTTATTTTTCTGGATTGAGCTGCAGGAGTTGCTTGTATATTTTTGAGATTAATCCTTTGTCTGTTTCTTCATTTGCTATTATTTTCTCCCAATCTGACGGCTGTCTTTTCACCTTCTTATAGTTTCCTTTGTAGTGCAAAAGCTTTTAAGTTTCATTAGATCCCATTTGTTTAGTTTTGCTGTTATTTCCAATATTCTGGGAGGTGGGTCATAGAGGATCTTGCTGTGATTTATGTCGGAGAGTGTTTTGCCTATGTTCTTCTCTAGGAGTTTTATAGTTTCTGGTCTTACATTTAGATCTTTAATCCATTTTTGAGTTTATTTTTGTGTATGGTGTTAGAAAGTGTTCTAGTTTCATTCTTTTGCAAGTGGTTGACCAGTTTTCCCAGCACCACTTGTTAAAGAGGTTGTCTTTTTTCCATTGTATATCCTTGCCTCCTTTGTCAAAGATAAGGTGTCCATAGGTTCGTGGATTTATCTCTGGGCTTTCTATTCTGTTCCATTGGTCTATATTTCTGTCTTTGTGCCAGTACCACACTGTCTTGATGACTGTGGCTTTGTAGTAGAGTCTGAAGTCAGGCAGGTTGATTCCTCCAGTTCCATTCTTCTTTCTCAAGATTACTTTGGCTATTCGAGGCTATTTGGCTCGAGGCTATTTGGCTATTTTTGTATTTCCATACAAATTGTGAAATTCTTTGGTCTAGTTCTGTGAAAAATACCGTTGGTAGCTTGATAGGGATTGCATTGAATCTATAGATTGCTTTGGGTAGAATAGCCATTTTGACAATATTGATTCTTCCACATTTTCCAATTACCAGATGACGGGATGCCTCTCATGATCTCAAAAACCCCGCGAGGAACTCCCATCTCCTTCTTTGGGCCGCATTGCTTCCTTGGGGCTTGAATCACAACACGAGTTCTCTGTCTTTGCCTGAGTCACGATTTGTCTTACCTTACAGGTGTATTTTTAAATCAACACATGCGAACCTTCAAAATTCAAACTGCATTTTCTCATGAACAGGTATTTTTTTTCCCAAGGCTCTTGGATTATATCAGTGATTAATATTGGTCAGTGACTCTTAACATTTTAACTTCAAGTGCATGCTACTCAGGCGGGGACAGCGAACCCAGATGTTCTTAGTACCCTCAGGATTCGTCTTTACGGTATAGTGGATGGTTCTGTGATATAAATAATGACTCCCACCTGATCATGTTTGCACGACATGGTAGCTTTCTGATAGTTCCAATAGCATGCTGTCCCATTTGGAACACAACCAAAGGGACCTGAAATCTAGAGCCAGATTTGCTGGTCAAGCCAGAGAGCCCAGTGGAAGGGCATCCCTTGTGATTCAACTCTTCACAGATGGGGGTCCTTTTTAGTTTATGCACAGGTTCTGTGTGTGCTGCAGTGGCCCCTGTGCCTCGAACAACCTTACTCTAGCCCTAAGCAAATGTGCTTCCTCTCACCTTTTATTTATTACTCCTCAGAGAAGCCCTCTTTGACCATCTTACTTAAACCAACCTTGCTGTTGTTCAGTCACCAAATCACGTCCAAATCTTTGCCACCCAATGGACTGCAGCATGCCAGGCATCCCAGTCCTTCATCATTTCGCAGAGTTTGTTCAAACTCATGTCCATTGCCATCCAACCATCTCATCTTCTGTCGCCCTCTTCTCCTTTTCCCTCCATCTTTCCCAGCATCAGAGTCTTTTCTAATAAGTTGGCTATTCTCACCAGGTGGTCAACATATTGGAGCTTCAGCTTTAGCATCAGTCCTTCCAAAGAGTATTCAGGGTTTATTTCCTTTATGATTGACTGGTTTGATCTCCTGGCTGTCCAAGGGACTCTCAAGAATATTCTCCAGCACCACAGTTTGAAAGCATCAATTATTTGGTGCTCAACCTTCTTTATGGTCCAGCTCTCACATTCATACATGCCCACTGGAAAGGCAATAGCCTTGACTATATAGACCTTTGTCGGTAAAGTGATGTCTTTGCTTTTTAATGCACTGTCTAGGTTTGTCATAGCTGTCCTGCCAAGAGGCAAGTGTCATCTAATTTCAAGGCTGCAGTCACCATCTGCAATGATTTTAGAGCCAAGAAGAGGGAATCTGTCACTGCTTCCACTTTTCCCCTTCGGGGATCACCACCTTGTCATGGCAAAGGGGCTGGCATAACTTAAGCAAGCTATGAGCTGTGCTGCGCAGAGACACCCAAGACGACGGGTCAGAGTGGAGAGTTCTGACAAAATGTGATCTGCGGGAGGAGGGAGTGGCAAACCACCCCGTATACTTGCCGTGAGAAGTATGCTTCCCATAAACTGCATAAAGAACCAACCTTTCCTCACTCCAAATACATTCCCTCTTGACTCTCCTTTTAACTGTTAGCAGAAAAACAAAGCAGTGATTAAGTTAGTGGCAAATTTTAATGTTGACTCCAGTTTTTTAACCCTTCCCGGTTTCCATGATTTCCCCCTGTAGTCTCTTCCCACTTGGTCCTTGTCCCCATCAGTCAGTAGAATGAGGAAGAAGTATGATCACAAAGGCATGCTGAAGCCTCCGTTTGTATCAGTTTAATATGATCCCACTGGCCAAAGCAAGTCATGTGTCCCATCCTACAGTCAAGAGAGGGGCTTCCCAGGTGCCACTAGTGGGGAAGAATATGCCTGTCAGTGCAGGAAACACAAGATATGTGCGTTCCATTCCTGGGTCGGGAAGATCCCATGGAGTAGGAAATAGCAACTCATTCCAGTACTCTTGCCTGGAGAAACCCATGGACCGAGGAGCCTGGTGGGCTACAGTCCAAAGGATTGCAAAGAGTTGGACATGTCTGAAGTGACTTAGCACGTGGTCAAGACAAGGGAAAATAGGAAGAAAGGCAAAATTCCTTGACAAAGGGCATAGATACAGGGAGGGACAAACAACGGGAGCCGATAACTCAGTACACAGTGTTGGCCAGTTTCTACCAGCTGCCTGACCTCCTGGAATGCTGTGTTGAGAAGGATTCCAACGTTTCAACTGGGCTCATTGAATGACAGGTCATGACTAATTGGGTGCCGCTCTCATCCTCTATGGTATATCTGATGATGTAACAGAAAGCTGAAGAAAAGGAGTTAAAATCAGATCAGAGGAATCAAGAAAATATTTGTCAACAGTCCTTTGTCAACAAGACTTTAGGAAACATCACTGGCCAGTAGCTTTGCATCCTATGCCTCTTATTAATTTTCATATTCACTTTTCTCAGTCTGTGCTGTGGAGACTACTGGATTTATTTGCTGTAGACAGATGTATTTGTTTCCTTCAGCTAAGAGCTGAGACCACTGGGGAGGGTAGAAAGAGGAGGGCCAGTGTGGGGCACGAAATGCTGAAGTTGGACTGAAAGTAGCTTAATTTTTTGCAAGGCTAACTCTGGAATTGGTTTTCAAAAAGTCCATTGTTTTTCTCCTTTAATTTGGGCTCATCAAAGGATTTCTCCTATGTGCGTTCCTCATTAAGGTTTGTTGATAATTTGCTTAAAAGCCTAAGAAAATGACTGGCGTAGAAGTGTTGGCTTATACCTTTTTTTCCTAACATACCATTATTTTAACACTCACATTAAATCTATTGCTTATTCCCAAAATCATTTAAAAGTTTCAAATACCACCCACTTGTTTGTTTTTATTTAATTAACTGTCTCACGGAAAATCTGTATAATTGGGGAATTCTGAGCTTCTGGTCTGGAGGAGCTTCTGATTCCCTCCTCACTGAGGTGAATTTTGTATGAGATGATGCTAGCAGTTCCTTCATATTTTAGGTTTCTGAAAAACTTAGACAAATATTTGACCAAGTATAGTGGTACAGTTGCCATTACATAGGGACTGATCAGAAGGAGAAAATTAAATCAAGAAGGGCACACATATGCACACTATTATATCTACAAGAGATAACTAATAAGAACCACTGTGTGGCACAGAAAACTCTACTCAATACTCTGTAAAGACCCAAATGGGAAAAGAATCTAAAAAAGAGTAGATATATGTATAACTAAATCACTTTGTTTATCAACACCTGAAACTAACACAACATTGTAAATCAACTATACTCATATATATATATATATATATATATATATATATATATATATATATATTTTAAAGGAAAGGTACCACAAAGCTCAGAATCCACTGCCATGGTCAAGGATGACTTCATCTCTTTTTCCCTCCACACCTCTTCTTCTCTTATGTTCCTCATTTCAGTGAATGTGGTCACTCTCTGCCCAGGTACCCTAGACATAACCCAAGAATGACTCAATGTCACTTCCTCCTCAGTCCTCAGGTCCAATCAGTCACCAAGCCGAGCCACTTCTGTTTTCTAGAAAAGTCTCACACTGGTCACATCTCTTGCTCTCCACTCCTACCCTCTGAGTTAAGACCGCTCCATCTTTCACCATGTCACTGCCTAGCCCCCTATATAGTCCCCTGATCCCGGTCACACCCAATTCTAATGTGTTTTCCAAACAATCAAAGTGATTTTCTAAACAACTGTTCTGATCAAGACCCTAGACCGCATGTTTCATCCTTGCTGCCGTTCTGAAGATGAAGATTGAATTCTAGGACTGGGTTCCCAAGATTCTATCCTGCCTGTTTGCTGGCCACTTTCTCTATGTAACTTAGAAAGCTCCTGGTTCTCTGAACCCACCATGCTCTTTCCAGGATTTTGTTCACATTATCCCCTTTCTCTGAAATACTTCTCACTTACCCATCATCTGGCTTCTGCTGCTGCTGCTGCTGCTAAGTCACTTCAGTCGTGTCTGACTCTGTGTGACCCCATAGACAGCAGCCCACCAGGCTCCTCTGTCCCTGGAATTCTCCAGGCAAGAACACTGGAGTGGGTTGTCATTTCCTTCCTCCCACCAAATCCTGGCACAGGCTCCACATTATCCTGGAAGTGCCCCCTGGGCTCCAAGAAGGATTAGGTGACTGCTCCCTGCCTTCTATCAGCTTCTGTGATGGAGCTGGCGCTCTAACCACACTGCATCGATAATGAGTCTACCTGATGTGTGTCCCAGCTAGACTGTACGCTCTAGTGCAGAAGCATCTGTGTCTGACTTGGTGACAGTTGTATCTACCCATCACAAGCGTTTGGCTCATGTTAGACATTCAATAAATATTTGTTGAATTTAATACACATGGAAGGCTATGCATCAATTTGCCTCATGTGCTGAGAACAAGCCAATAAACTGATCATCAGATCAAGAAGATGTTAGAGCACAAAGTCTTGTACCAAAATGCCTGGGCGTGAACTCCATGTGTGTGACCTTGAGTAAGTTACTTAGTTATCCTAAACCTCTTAAAGTGAGTATAATCATGCTTACTTAACAGGGTTGTTAGAGATCAGGCATCCTTATAAAGCACCCAGTAAGTGCAGTGTCTAGGCTGGTAGATATTAAATAATTGTCTTAATATTATCAGAAATAAAAGAGTCAATAGGATTGAATATGTATATTGAACATCCAAAAAGTATTAAAATTTAGTAGACAGAAGAAACTTAGAAAACTGGATGGGGGGGGATAGAGGGGTGACAGCATTGACGCAGCCCTTAATCTTGTATTGAACTTTGATTTGCAACTAAAGCTGTTTGTTTGTTCCATGTCTACCCTCAGAGTCAGATATATATGTATATCTGGAGAGTCTTTCTACTTCACTTTGAACTCTTTCAATTCATGACAAAAGTACAACTCACATAGCTTCAGCTCTAAAATGAGCTGGCTGGTTCATGCAACTTATGATATAAAGATAACCCTGACTTTAAGCAAAGCTGAATCCATGGCTTTAAAATGCCACCAAAAGCCCAGTTATTTTTATATCTCACTCCAAAAATGACTGCCAGAGGCTCTCCAAGGACACTTGCATCTACCTTCATGTTCAACAGAGAAGTCAGAGCTTTAAGCCAAAGTCTTCACATGCTCTTTGATGGTCCCAGGAAAGGATCCATGACTCGGACTCTTCCACTAAGTTGATATTGGGATGATTAATTGTCCTTCAGTCAATCCACCCTGATTGGCAGATAGGATATACTGATTTGCTTCAACTAATCTAGATCCACCAGTGAAATTGAACTAGGGTCAATCTCATCAAACTCTAAGGCTGAAAATAAGGAAGAGGAGGCTTCCAAAGATCTTAGAAGTAGTGTTTTCATTAAGAGAGGGAATGAATGTCTACCAAAAAACAATGGTGCTTGAAGTCAGGAAGCATCCTTGGAAAAGATCTCATCTCCCACGAGGGAGCTTCTCCCAAGGACCACACCAAGAAGAAGGCAAGGGTGGAGAGTATGGCTGCTGTCATCTTGCAGGAATATTAGAAACTCTTCCATGAAGGGTGGCACAATAATTGGACCAAGAAGAAAACCAAAGATCATCCAATTTGCCCTAAAAGCTCAGTTAAGGACTCAGATCCAAAAGGTCTGACTCTAAAGTCACGTGGCCTTGCAGAGCCCCATAAATTGAAGTCCCAGTTGAAATAGCCAAACTTCAAAGCCTCCAGAAAGCTTTTAAAGCCATAGACCCCAAAGTAAATGGATAGATTTGTGTAAGTAAAGTACATACAGAATAAGTACAACTCTATTTCGTGTCTTCTAACCCATTGCATATCTGGAATCAAAGACAATAGCAGAATATTACAAATCTGTAAGCCTCAAAGCTGTCTTTCCACTAAGTGTGTAACTCTCCTTTTTGGTAGCATAAAAACTTCTATTATTTATTTGTAGGTACTTTGCACCTAGCTGCTTGCATCATGTCAATGTTTGCTGTGCTAACTTTGCATCTAAAAGTTATTCAACACACTGAGATACGAGAAAACACATTTTTACCTTGAAGAAGCAGTACTTGGATTCTGCAGCATGTTCTAATGTGTTAAATGTCAAAAAAGTACTGGAAATATAAGAATTGGGAAAGGCACTGCAGGTCGCGCCCTAGACGGCCTGTGCGGCTAAAAGACGCAGGGACGACATGGCACGGCATTTTGGTGTCAGCCCACAGATTTCGAAGAGGAATGCAAACGGAGAGGTGAGAAAATACAGCAGTGATTGTTTCTCAGGACCTGTGGTTTACTCAGTACCGGCCACCAGCAAAAGCAGCAGCAGCCCCTGAACGAAGAGCTGGCCAAGCACATGAGCGACATGCGCTCCTGGTTGTCTGAGCTGAGCACCTGCATGTCCCATAACCTGCATCGCTCGCGTCTACCCTACAAAGAGGGAATGTCGTCTCAGCTCTGCAGATGAAGGGCCTGGCTATTGACAGGTCAAGGGGTTGGCTATAGGGTGATTTGCGCCGTTCTCAGGCTGGTGGCACAAGGAGAGCCCGAGTCACTGATCTCTGAGCCCACTCTCCTTTCTAGACCTGGGTCAGCCGTGGGCCTCTAGCGTCTCCGCTGGTGGGAAGTCCCTCTGCCCTGGCTTCCTCAGTGCTTCGAAGCTGAGACAAGATGCTGTTGGAACTTCTGCTTCGCCAACGCCACATGCTGCTCATAAATCAGCAGAGACAAACCGGCTCTCAGTTTGCCTTATTTAAAGACTTTGAGAAAGCAACGGTGACTTGGAGAAGGCTTGTAGCTACAGCTGTGCATTTCAGTCAGTACTTCAAACACACACATGGAAATGGTGCTACATTACATCAAGGGAGGAGAGGGAACAAAATGGAAACTAAACTTAAAATCCATTCTTGGTTTAGAAGTTAAATTAGCTTGCTTTTTGTGTTTCTACTTAGGAGTAGGGGATGCTTGTGTTTCAGTGTCTCCAAAGAGAGAAGAATGGAGTGCTATTTATTTCTGATGATAATAATAGGTGCTATTAGCCTATTACAGCTAAAATAAATTGTTGCATTACAATTACCTTACAATTTAATAATACTGTAATATAATAAATATCATTATAACAAATAAAGCCATATTTTGCATTTGGATGCCAATTTATGACCACGTACAGACTTGAGACTTCAGTGCGTGGGTTTGCTTTCCCACTTACAATCACAAAGTTGACAGGTAATCTTCTAGCTGGGGTCTGTAAACTGAGGCCCACAGGCCAAATTCAGCTAGCTATGTTTTTAGAGTTTTATTAGAACACAGTTGTACCTATGTAGTTTTGTGCAGTCTGTGGAGGCTTTCAAATTATAACAGGAGAGTTGGGTAGCTGTGACAAGGACTCTGCTGCCTGCTATTCAGTCGCTAAGTCTCGTCCGACTCTTTGTGAACCATGGACTGCAGCATGCCAGGCTTCCAGAGCTAGAAATATTTATCTGGTCCTTCCCAAAAGAGGTGGCCGGACTCTGATCTAGATTATGTGACAGTGTTTATTTATTTATTTTTATTTTGACAGGTATGCCTGGCAATAATTAGCCTAGCCTATCAATATAAAAATGGTAAAATTATCCTACATCCATTATTTTGCCACCTTTGCAGTCTTTATCAGCTCCATAATAACTATAATAAGACATTTGTTGTTTAGTTGCTAAGTTATATTCAACTCTTGCGAACCCGTGGACTGTAACCTGCCAGTCTCCTTTGTCCATGGGAGACCAGAATACTGCAGCAGGTTGCCATTTCCTTCTCCAACGGGTCTTCCTGACCCAAGGATCGAACCCACATCTCCTGCATTGGCAAGCAGGTTCTTTACCACTGCGCCACCAGGGAAGCCTGCAATAAGGCATAACAATAGAAAAAATATATACTGTTTATTATTAGAAGAAATATTGTTTTCCTTTACTCAGACCTCTTAGAGACCTGATTATTTCACTGACATTTATGAAACACCTACTATGTTCCAAATACAGCAATTCTTACTCAGATTCTAACACTCCTTAGTGAAGAAGAAACAAATGATGTCTAGCATTGGTAACAGAGCATTATGAAAACACCTCAATGGACTTTGAAAAAAAACAGGTCTATTAGATGAATCGATAAATAAATATTTTCTCTCTTTTGCAACCGGATTGATTAGGAGCAAAAATGCAGAGCATAATGTGATATCAAGTGATGATGATCAGTACGCCCTCCCAAGGTCACTGCCACATTCCTTTGATATTCCAAAAGTACGTTGTTACCTTACAGCAATACCAAATAATTTTAACTCCTCTTTCACAAAGACTCCAATTATAAACCAATTCCTTTCAGATTAAGTACACTTTGATAGCAATTCCCTTATACCAAAAAATATAGCCCAAGATAATGGGCTGTGAGTATAGTTTCAATGCTAATAAGAGACAGTTTAACAGCCTAGAGAAGTTCATTCTGACTACATTTTCATTGCTGTGATAAACAGCATATAATGCCCCTCAATTATAGCTTTAATGTAAAAAAATTGAAGTTATAAGACAATTTATCCCAACTAAATTGTGATTTCGCTTCTGAGACGGTGCCCTTTTTATAAATAAAAAATCCACTTACCCATTCCATTGTTCTCAGGTTGGGTTTTGACAGAGAGATCGATTATAGGAAAAAAAGAATTACAGATGAAATCAATGATACCACTATAAGGAAATTAGTGGGAGTTTGGTCAGGTCACCACGGTTGAAACACAGCTCTCCCCTTTTCTCTCAAACCACACTGGAAAATAGCATGCTATTGATGACTGTGACCTTAAATGGAATCAAGCATTCCAGCCTACTATGTGCAACAAAACAAGGGAACACTTCAGGGAAGTTTTTGAATTGCAGGCAAATGTTCATTTTTTGGACTTTATTGGGATGTCTGTGTGCGTGCATCTCTCATGAGCTTACGGATCTACAAATTTTCACCCACAGACCAATGAAACCATCAGCCAGATCAGGGAACAGAAAGTTTGTTGTTGTTCAGTTGCTAAGTTGTGTCTGACTCTTTGCAACCCCATGGATTGCAGCACTCCAGGCTTCCCTATCTTTCACTATCTCCTGGAGCTTACTCAAACTCATGTCCATCGAGTCAGTGATGCCATCCAGCCATCTCATCCTCTGTCATCCTCTTCTCCTCCTGCCTTCAATCTTTCCCAGCATCAGGGTCTTTTCAAATGAGTCAGTTCTTCACATCAGGTGGACACAGTATTGGAGTTTCACCTTCAACATAAGTCCTTCCAATGAACACCCAGGACTGATCTCTTTTAGGATGGACTGGTTGGATCTCCTTGCAGTCCAAGGGACTCTCAAGAGTCTTCTCCAACACCACAGTTCAAAAGCATCAATTCTTCTGTGCTCAGCTTTCTTTATAGTCCAACTCTCACATCCATAACAGGACCACTGGAAAGACCATAGCTTTGACGAGATGGACCTTTGTTGGCAAAGTGATGTCTCTGTTAGTGGCACTGAAAAGCCACTGACAGCTTCTTCTAAAGGGTAACCGCTATTTAGACTTCTGAAAGTATCAGTGAACTTTGTGTGTTTAGAGTCTGTATAAAAGTAATCAAACTCTCATGACTGGCTTTAGTCACTCACCATTATGTGCACAAGAGCCATTCAGATTGGGGTGTGTGTGTGTGTGTGTGTGTGTGTGTGTGTGTGTGTTCATTCTATAGGATGTGTCTAAATGTTTTTTCCAGAGATTAACCTTTTCAACATTTTTAATAATCATGGATTTATTTATAGTTAGGCAAAAGAACACAATAAGAAACTTCAAACCTGTGATTTCAAGGAAGCTTCTAGCAAAACCAACTTTAAGAAGACAGTGGCAATCCTGTATGTGAAATATTCATGACAACTTTACTGGTAATAGTAAAATACTAAAAACAATTTGTCTTAGGCAACTGGAGATGATCATCCACATGACCTCAACTAAGGCAAAGATGCCACCTCCAAATACTATTTAATAAATAAATAACATATTATTTATTTATGTTAAGGTTTCAACATATGATTTTTGGAGTTCAGTCCGTAACACAACTTAAATGTCCTTACACGAGAAATAGTTGGATAAACTCTGGCATATACGTGCAATGGAATCTTATTCAGTAATAAAAAGAATTGAGTGGTGCATACAGCAATCTGGATGAACTTAAAGGTCATTATTCTTACTATTAATAGTGAAAAGTGCTAATCATAAAACACTGCATATTGTATAAATTCATCTATACAACATTCTCAAAACAATGGTGCTGAACAGATTAGTGGTTTTCAGAGGACAAGGCTGGGGGAGAGGGTAATGGTAAGACTGAGCTGAGTACAAAGAAGTAACCACTGTTTGTCTCAATTTCAAATTTAGCTAAGTGCCTATGTTTCAGTTGGAAAACTTAATCCCATATTCTAATCCTTGTATTGATCTGTGTAATTGTTTTTCTTTTCTTTTTTTTTTTTTCAAATGTTTTTTGGAGTAGAGTTGATTTACAATGTTGTATTACTTTCAGTTGTAGAGCCAAGTGAATCAGTTACAAATACACACATACTGAAATGTTCAAGCTGGATTTAGAAAAGGCAGAGGAACCAGAGATAAAATTGCCAAAATCTGTAGAATTATGGAAAAAGCAAGAGAGTTCCAGAAAAACATCTACTTCTGCTTTACTGACTATGCTAAAGCCTCTGACTGTGTGGATCACTACAAACTGTGGAAAATTTTTCAAGAAATGGGAATACCAAACCACCTGACCTGCCTCCTGAGAAATCTGTATTTAAGTCAGGAAGCAACAGTTAGAACTGGACATGGAGCAACAGACTGGTTCCCAACTGGGAAAGGAGTATGTCAAGGCTATATATTGTCACCCTGCTTATTTAAATTATATGCAGAGTACATCATGAGAAATGCTGGGCTGGATGAAGCACAAGCTGGAATCAAGACTGCTGGGAAAAATATCAATAACCTCAGATATGTAGATGACACCACCCTTATGGCAGAAAGCGAAGAAGAACTAAAAAAAAGTCTCTTGATAAACGTGAAAGAGGAGAGTGAAAAAGTTGGATTAAAACTCAACATTCATATGTTGTTGGATTCTGTTTGCTAGAATTTTGTTAAGGATTTTCAACAACATATTAAAAAAATCATACACCACGACCAAGTGGGCTTTATCCCAGGAATGCAAGGATTCTTCAATATCCGCAAATCAATCAATGTAATACACCACATTAACAAATTGAAAGATAAAAACCATATGATTATCTCAATAGATGCAGAGAAAGCCTTTGACAAAATTCAACACTCATTTATGATTAAAACTCTCCAAAAAGCAGGAATAGAAGGAACATACCTCAACATAATAAAAGCTATATATGACAAACCCACAGCAAGCATCACCCTCAATGGTGAAAAATTGAAAGCATTTCCCCTGAAATCAGGAACAAGACAAGGGTGCCCACTCTCACCACTACTGTTCAACATAGTGTTGGAAGTTTTGGCCACAGCAATCAGAGCAGAAAAAGAAGTAAAAGGAATCCAGATAGGAAAAGAAGAAGTGAAACTCTCACTGTTTGCAGATGACATGATCCTCTATAGAAAACCCTAAAGACTCTTCAGAAAATTACTAGAACAATCAATGAATATAGTAAAGTTGCAGGATATAAAATTAACACACAGAAATCCCTTGCATTCCTATATACTAACAATGAAAAAACAGAAAGAGAAATTAAGGAAACAATACCATTCACCATTGCAACAAAAAGAATAAAATACTTAGGAGTATATCTACCTAAAGAAACAAAAGACCTATACATAGAAAACTATAAAACACTGATGAAAGAAATCAAAGAGGACACAAACAGATGGAGAAACATACCGTGTTCATGGATTGGAAGAATCAATATTGTCAAAATGGCTATTCTACCCAAAGCAATCTATAGATTCAATGCAATCCCTATCAAGCTACCAACGGTATTTTTCACAGAACTAG